>NW_024754318.1:132500-190000 GCF_018991925.1 Homarus americanus | reverse complement strand
ACTACTATTATTACTTTGCTGTCACTCGGAATAGAGCATGACGATCATCCAGCTATAATACAATGATATGAGTTATTAGGGATGTCACCTAGGTTGGTGAGTTTTGAGGTGACTAAAGAGACCAAAACGGGACCCGCAGAGTCGTTCACTTTCGTTGCACATGTGGAGGGCTCCATCTGCAGCGGGAGGGGCGGTGGCAGCGTTTTTCCGGCGTTGGCGCTTCTCTGCCGCGGTTTGCAGTCGGGCTAACTCGAAAGCAGCGACACTTTTTCGTGCGGTGCTCCTCTAAGCGTTACGGTGTGGAGTAATCGAATCCCAGGTGAGGGGGTCGATTTGGCACTTTTTCGGGTTTGTGTGAAGATTATCCTTATACATTTTGAATTGCCCGCCGGTGTTACGTTTAATGTTCGTGAGGTGACTGTAAAGTAGCTGCTTTGGCAGTCTACTGTCGTCCATGCGGGTAACATGGCCATTCCAACGTAGTTGTTGATGGATAATGATAGCCTCGATGCTCCTACAGTTGGTGTCAGCAAGAATACTGGCATTTGTTCTCTTGTCTTTCCAGCGAACTCGGAGGATGGAACGTAGACTACGTTGGTGAAAATTTTCAAGTACCTTAAGGTGCCTCCTGTATGTGACATATGTCCCATTGCTATATAGCAGGGTGGGGAGGACCCTGCTCGATATACGTGCAGCTTTGTCGATAATGTCAGCTCCCTACAGCTGAAGATACTATTTAGGAGTCTGCCAAAGGCTTGAGATGCACATCTGATCCGATGCTGACTCTCTCCATCGATGCCTGCGGTGGTGGACAGGTGGGAGCCGTGATACCGAAAGTGGGCAACATTAGAGAGGGTAATACCGTTAAGCTGGATGGATGGTGGAGGTGTGTCTGAACCAGGGGCAGGTTGAAAGAGAATCTGAGTCTTACGTACATTCACCTCAAGACCGAATGTGCATAAGCGCCTGTGTAGGTGTTCTGGTTCTCCTGTAGGTCGTGTTCAGTATGAGCAACAAGGGTGAGGTCGTCTGCATACTGAAGTTCAGCAATCGAAGCTGCCGACATCTTTGTTCTTTCCTGGAGTCGTCTTATGTTGAAAAGATCCCCCTTCACCCGTTACTCGATGTTCACCCCGCTGGCTAAATTGGCACTGGCATGAGTATGGAAGGCAGCCAAGAAGATGGAAAAGAGAATTGGTACCAGTACACACCCTTGTTTAACCCCTATTTGGATGGGGAAGAACTCTGATAGGGTGCCGTTGTGCAGGACACTGCTGTTCATGCCATCGTGGAGTTGCCTCACAATGGCAACGAATTTTGGTGGGCAGGCAACACGGCTGAGAGTCCACCAGAGGGCTTCCCTGTTGACTGAGTCGAAGGCCTTGGTTAGGTCGATGAAAACCATGTACAGGTCACGACGCTGTTCTCTGCACTTTTCCTGTATCTGGCAGGCAGCAAAGATCATGTCAGTGGTGCCACGTGATGGTCTAAAACCACATTGAGATTCTGGGAGGAAGTTTTCCGCCTTAGGAAGAAGTCTGTTAAAGAGAACTTGGGCGATAATCTTGCCAGCTATGGAGAGCAGCGAGATCCTACGGTAGTTGCCATAGTCTGACCGGTCTGCCTTGTTCCTATAAATATTGACAATGGCGGCGTCTCGAAGAGCTTGGGGGATTTCCTCCTTTTCCCATATATTCTCCAGGAGAGAGTGGAGACGGCTGGTAAGCAGAGGTCCTCCTGCTTTATCCACCTCAGCTGGGATTCCATGAGGCCCTGAAGCTTCGTTATTTTTCATCTGTTTGATGGCAGTAGCTACCTCATCCGAGGATGGGGGATAGCTGAAGTGGGTCAGCTCTGGATGCTGAGGGACCTGTTGGGTAGTCAGGACATCCAAATCGGTGTTTAGGCTGTGCAATGAATGGTATTGCTCTTTCCAGCGCTGAAGGAGGCCTTCATCGTCTTTAATTATGAATTTACCGTCAGATGAGCCACAAGTGACTGGCCCATGAAATGTTTTATTTGGAAATTAAAAATTCGCTCATCTTGTGCTGATCTGCAATGTAATGATTGAATGTCAGACCAAGGCTTACAGCCCAGAATTACATCACATATAACAGCAAGTACACTGCAGACCTCCTGTGCACCCTGACATTCCAGGTTGACACCCCAAGACCAGAGGGACCTGACCTCGCCCGCTAATGACTTGAATTAGTGGGGGCTTGACCTACAACTCACCTGACCAAGACACCTGGGCATGACCACACCTGAACACAGCTGTCCAGATCTTACCAGTTTAGTGTTAATTGGGAAGGTCAAACGCTGGCTGTGAGCCCCCATATAAAGGCTCTGCAGTCCTGCCCATGCGCTCATTCCATTCTGATTCTGCTCATTCGTCTTATTCAGAGAGGTTATTCTGGTCACTCACACAGAGTCACGCTCGTCCTCTCTCCCTCCAGGTCGGGAGGGGGACTTCTCGACCAGACCCCAAAAGCAGTCTCGCATACGAGAGCCCAACCAACACCCACTGGGCCTACGTCAGGTTACACATGAGTCATTGTCGGAGCTATCTCTAGGGTGAGTTACCTACTGCGGGAAGTGTATTCATTCATGTTGTGTCCGAGTCAGTGTCGAGTAACGTAAAACATAATGTGTTAATACCCCGATATAATACTGATAGTGATGTGTCCATGTCATTGAGTGAATTAATATATAGTTGTATCGAAGAGGTGTTTGAGAAGTTGACTCTTGAGAAGAATAGATATGTGTATTGACGTAGAAGATAAGTGTGTTGACACAGTGTAAGTAACATCCCGGCCACGCTACCCAAGTTTCCTATCTTTACATTCCTACTCTCTATACTTCCTACTTATATGTAATCTTCTTCTTGTGTTTATTGTGGCTTGTTATAGCAAATTTTTGTGCTTCACATGCTTTATTTTTAAGCCAGTTGTTCTTTAGATTGCGAAGTTCCCACTGGGCTGCCGTTTCTTCTTGCGGAAGGTATCAGCTTTGGTCCGAGACTGAGGGTTGTTCTGCCAGTCAGTATAAGCAGCACGTTTATCATCGATGAGTACTTTGATTACCGGGTCATTTTCATCAAACCAGTCCTGATGTATTCTTTGGATCTGGCAGAGGGTCTCTCTGCAAGTTTTTGTCAAACAGTATTAAGAGTATCCCATTCGGCAATGGGATTCACATTGTTTGCTGTTGGGTTGTTTATAAGCCCATGTTCGAGCTGCTCTCTGAAAGCATGTGCTACCGATGGCTCCTCCAGACGCTTATTATTAAAACCTCTTCTGGAGGCTTGCTGCCTTCGCCGTTTTGGGGCGACGTGAAGTAAGAGCTTGGATGTGACAAGTCGATGATCAGTGTCACAGTGGTCTGAGCCACGCATGGCACGGGTGATGAGGACATCCCGGCGATCTCTTTCTCTGACATTGATGTAGTCAATGAGATGCCAGTGTTTGGATCGTGGGTGTTACCACGAACCCTTGAACTTGTCCATCTGCCTAAACAAGGTATTGGTGATAGTGAGGTTGTGTGCAGCACACTTGCTGAGGAGGAGTAGGCCGTTGGGATTACACTTGCCTAGTCCATTTCTCCCTATGGTTCCCTGCCAAATGTTAGCATCTCTGCCAACTCTTGCATTGAAGTCGCCAAGATAGCACACCCTTGTATTCTTTGGGGATAGATGTTAGCACTCTGTCGAGGTCGGCATAAAGGGCCTCCTTGATGTCATCCTCTGCATCCAGTGTTGGGTCGTATGCACTGATGAAAAAGGCATGACGTGAGTGATTCAGTGGGATTCGAAGCATCATGAGGCGCTCGTTGATCCCAATAGTCATTTAAGTTAGCCTGTGTAGGATGCATTGGCGGATGGCAAAGCCAACTCCATAAATGCAGTTTCTCTCTGCAGCAGGCTTACCCTTCCAGAAGAAGGTGTAGCCAGGTGAAATTGTGTCACTGAAGCTGCCGAATATACAAGTCATGAAACTAGTGAATCTAAATGGATCCAAACTACAGCTACACATATTAGGATGTGTGGACTGGAACATCTGTACAAAACTGAGACACAGCAGCATTTCCTGCCACCCTGGCGGAAAATTACCTTCGACATCACAACACCCACTGCCAAAGTGTGTACAGTACAGTACAGTACTCTTGAATACAGACGCAACCTACAGGCTGAAAAGAACATGACACATCAACTGCACTGACAGCTCTCTCAACACTACCTGTGGAAGGGCTGTCATTTGGCTCAACCTAACAGTAACACACTAGTTAGGGGAGTAAGAATTAATAACCTGGCATCAACTCTACAAACTGAACTATTTGTCATATTCACAACCCTGAAACTTGTAGAACTCACAACCACAGACGGTCTCCCTTTGTTACAATCTGCTTTCAACACCCTCATCTCTGTCTCTGAAGCCAGACATAAACATGCACGCCTTGCCAACGAGGGTGGGAGGCTCAAGCAGACCTCGGTAAACGTGTTAATGTTTATGCCTTTGCTAAACTCACGTGTGTTTATCTGTCTGTATGTATTTCTGTTTGTCTGTCTGTCTATATATCCCTTTGCCTCCTCTGACTATATCCATTACCCCCTATGCTAACTATTGCTAGCTCCCCTCCCTATTATTTAATGAGTGGAAGACGCCGCCCTTAACCATATTCCATAACTCCGAGAGACCGATAATAATATTTGGCTGATGAAGTGAAATTTTGATTCAATTTCTTTGAGATAATTTGGTGAAAGAGTTAGGCCTATATGAGGGAGGGGGAGGAAGCAACAACCATCCTTTCCTCGTTAACTCCCTCAACTACCTTTTACCGCCCCCCCCTTCACTTCCCTGAAATACCTTCATTCCCTTTTACTCACTCACTCACCTTCTTTCGCGTTCACCCCCTCATTCTCCCTTCCATCTCCTCACTCCTCCTTCCATTCCCTCACTTCTACGTCCACCCCTTCACTGCCCTTCCACCCTCTCCTCCTCCTTCCACCCCCTCACTTCTTCTTCCACCTCCTCCTCCCCTCCACCCCTCCTCCTCCTTCCTCCCACCTCCTCCTTTTACCTCTTCACTCCCCTTTCACTCCCTCACTTCTCCTTCCACTCCTTCACTCTTCCTCTTACCCCTTCACTCCCCCTTTCACCCCCTTACTCCACCTTCCACTTCCTCATTCCTCCTTCTGTCCCCTCACTCCACCTTCAACTCCCACACTTCTCCTTCGGTCCCCTCAGTCCACCTTCCACCCGCTCACTCCTCCTTACCTCAATCCTCCTTACAACCCATCAGTCCTCCTTCCACTCCTTCTTCCATCCCCTTCACTCCTCCACCCCATTGCTCTCTCTTTCTCGTTTCTACTCATTTTCATCATCTTTGTTCACATTTCTTATCAGCATTCTCCAATTCCACATTCTTACAGATTCATTCATCCGTTTTTCACCTTTTCTTATGTCACTTACTAATTCATTGCCAATATATGATTATTTTGTATATACGTAAATATTGTTTTATTGTTGTCATCCATTCCTTAGTTATTATTCGTCTACATTACTTTTAAACTGTTCCTAATTATTTTTGTGTTGAAATTCTCGTTAATCTTCTTTGTCCACTTTTAATTTTCTTATCCTTTAATAAATATTCCCATTTCTGCGTTACTTGCTGTCAGAATATAAGACGAAGTACTGTATGTATTAACTTACTATACGTTGACTAGGAATAAAAAACGGAAATACTGAAATATTTTAATTAGTATCAAAATTTGACTAACTTTAAAGGAAGGAAAATACAAAACATTTAACCTTTAGGAATTATCAACCACTTACATCATACAGTGACAGACTAATTACACCTGGCCGTCACTGTGTTGGACAGGTAAGTGAAGATACGTATATACACCTGAAAATCTAACCATGCTTTCATTTTGTATTATAGCAGATTATAGGTGTATAATTTCATATATCTATACATTTCGATTAAATGTATAGCATTGGGTGATTCGAGAGGGAGAGTTGTGGAGTATTGAGGTAGGGAGAGTGGGAGGGGGAGAGGTGGGGAGTATTAGAGAGGGAGGTGGGAGGGAGAGGGGAGTAGAGGTAGGGAGGTGGGAGGGACAGAGGAGGTAGGGAGGAGGGGAGAGGTGGGGAGTATTAGAGGTAGGGAGAGTGGGAGAGGGGAGGGTGGGGAGCAGAGAGGTGGGAGAGTATTAGAGGTAGGGAGGTGGGAAGGGCGGTGGGGAGTATTAGAGGTAGGGGAGAGTGGGAGGGGAGTATTAGGGTAGGGAGGTGGGAAGGGGCGGTGGGGGTAGAGGTAGGGAGGTGGGAAGGGAGAGATGTGGGGAGGTGGGAGTGGGGAGTAGGGAGTGGGAAGGGGGTGGGGAGTATAGGGGAGAGGGGAAGGGGAGAGGGGGGGGGGGTATTGAGGTAGGGAGAGTGGGAAGGGGGAGTGTGGGGGAGTATTAGAGGTAGGGAGGTGGGAAGGGGCGGTGGGGAGTATTAGGAGGTAGGGAAGGGGAGGTGGGAGAGGTGGGGGAGTATTAGAGGTAGGAGGTGGGAGGGGGATGGGGAGTAAGAGGTAGGGAGAGTGGGAAGGGGAGATGTGGGGAGTATAGGGGTAGGGGAGTGGGAGGGGGCGGTGGGGAGTATTGGAGAGTGGGGAGAGTGGGAAGGGGAGTGGGGGAGCAGGGGGTAGGGAGAGGGAAGGGGATGGGGAGTATTAGAGGTAGGGAGAGTGGGAGTATTAGAGAGAGGTGGGGGGGAGTGGGGAGTATTAGAGGTAGGGAGAGTGGGAGGTGGGAGTATTAGGAGGTAGGGAGAGTGGGAAGGGAGATGTGGAAGGGGTAGGGAGGTGGGAAGGGCGGTGGGGAGTATTAGGGGTAGGGAGGTGGGAAGGGAGATGTGGGGAGTATTAGAGGTAGGGAGGGAGTGGGAAGGGGAGCGGTGGGGAGTATGGGGTAGGGAGAGTGGGAGGGAGGGTGGGAGGTATGAGGTAGGGAGAGTGGGAAGGGGAGCGGTGGGGGAGTATTAGAGGTAGGAGAGGGGAAGGGGGCGGTGGGGATTAGAGGTAGGGAGTGGGAAGGAGCGGTGGGGAGTATTAGAGGTAGGGAGAGTGGGAAGGGGAGAGGTGGGGAGGTATTGGGGTAGGGAGAGGTGAGAGTACTGGAGGTAGGGAGAGGAGAAATATAGAGAGTATTATTGGATGTAGGGAGAGAGAGAGAGGTATCGAGAAAATATCTAGATTTAATGTTTTTATTTTATTTTATTATTATTATTATTATTATTATTATCATTATTATTATTATTATTATTATTATTATTATTGTTATTATTATTATTATCATTATTATTTCGACGACTTTGTGTTAATGTCCGTGTATTCATAATACTGATCCCCGTGTTCTCAGGTCACACGGTATGGACCCCCTCCCCTCAACCAGCCTAAATAAAAATGATATACTGGAAACCTTCAAAGTGATGTCTTGAAATGAATATCGGTCGTTTAGGAGCTGTGGGAAGCTTGGTTATCCTCAGGTAAGGGTGCAGCATCTCTCTCTCTCTCTCTCTCTCTCTCTCTCTTCTCTTCTCTTTCCCCATTGCTTCCACTCCTACCCTCATTTACAGTACCTCCTCTTCCTCCCTTCTTCTCTTAACCTCTCTCTCTCTCTCTCTCTCTCTCTCTCTCTCTCTACCCAGTTCCAGCTTCTCTTACCCTCCCCTACCTTCTTTCCTTTTCCCCCATCCTTTCTCCTCCTCCTCCCTCTCCTACTCTCTTGTCCCCTCTCACCTTCCAGAGAAAGGGATTCCCAGCACGCTCAGCCGCTGCCAACTTGCGGGATTCGCTGTTGATCTTGCAAGGTTCTCAAGATTAAACGGTATCGGGTATCTGGGTCTAATGCCATTGGTTTTCGTCTGTTTTCGTATGTATGTATGTATGTATGTATGTATGTATGTATGTATGTATGTATGTATTGTTACGACCGTGTCGTATTTTTTCTATTTTTTTATATATAACATGCTCCCATGTTCCATATTATTCCTGTAATGATGTGTTAAATTTACTATTATATATTCTAGTCACCTTACCCTGTGCTGTTAAGGTTTTAACTGTCATTATTTGTTCAAGCCCATCTTATTCCTTTATTTAGTATTGTAACAAGCATTCTTTGTTCTCTAACGACCATCTGCATCGTTAAACGACCCACCGGCGGGTCGCGTGGCGGGAACCGACCTTATATATAGGACCCACCAACTGACTGAGTTCAGTCCTCTTGTCATACAGTCCACATCCTTTGAGTGACACTCGTCACCTGTTTCTTATACTTAATCTATTTGTGTTGTTCCTGTAGCCACCAATGTGGTATATCTATGTGAGTACCTATTTATGTCTCTATTTATGTCCATCAGTATTTGCTTAGATACATTTAAGTAATTCAGTGTTGTTTCACGTTAGTTAATTTCAGTGTTAGTTTTTATATGTTTATGCAGTGTTAACGTAATCCAATTCTTTATTTTTATTCTTTTGAGGTTTCGATGTTTAGTATCATTTGCGTCTTAAAAGTTTCGATGGTGAATCAATTTGTTGTGACAGCCTACGAGGCTCTTTATTGTGTTAATATTTAATTAATTAAATTCTTAAAGGTTTACTTTATATATTTTTATTCCCTTTTAATTTACTTCACATTTTTGTTTGGTTACGCCTAGAACCTGGATATTTAAGTAAATTAAGAGACGGCGTAACAGTATGTATGTATGTATGTATGTATGTATGTATGGCGGCCTGTGGTGTAATGGTCAGCATGCTCGCCTCACAAGCGAGCGGACCCGGGTTCGATCCCCGGGTAGGGTGAAGCTATGGGCAAGTTTCTTTACGCCATTTGCCTTTGTCTACCCAGCAGTAGTTGGGGACCTGGATGTTAATACATTTGCGGATCGTATTCCGGGGTAATGGTTAGCCAGTGCAGTTGGCGAGTTGTCCGGCTTCTCGAACTATTCCTTGACACTGGGTTATGCAGCTCGTTAACTTAAAATGTGGTTGTTGTGTTGGCGACAGCTCTTACACCTTAAACAAATTCATGCCTAGGTGGCCCTTGGGCTGGCCATCCTCGTTACACAAGGGGCAACCATTATGTATGTATGTACAGTATGTGTACCAACAGTTCATGTGTATTTGTGTGTGTTGTCTGCCTCATTCGACTCTCGTGTCACCTCCAAATTATTGTCGCTTTGGTGTTTATTGTTTGGTGAAAATATTGTACGACTTATTATATACAGCGGCCTATGGGAGGGGAAGGGAGGAGAGGGGAGAGATGAGTGGTTGTTGAGGTAAGTGAGTTATTGATGGGGTAGGCAGGGGAAGCTAAGAAGGGGGGAGGAAGAGGAGAAGACGAAGGAGGAGGAGGGGGAGGAGGGAGAGCAGGAAGTATGAGGTAAAAGAGTGGTTGTGGGAAATCGAGACTTTAGAGTGAAAGTCTAGGGTGAGAGTGTAGAGTGAGAGTGCAAGGTGAGAGTCTAGGATGAGAGTGTAGAGTGAGAGCGTAGAGAGAGAGTCTAGGATGAGAGTGTAGGGTGAGAGTGTAGGGTGAGAGAGAGAGAGAGAGAGAGGTCTCCTTAAGGAGATATAAGTTAAGGCCTAGACCACAACTTTCACACATTCTTGTTTACTTTCGGGAGACTGAATTTTGTGATGGGTCTCCCGATATTACTTTGTGGGGGAGGGACGCCAACCAGGTCTATCTCTCTTCCTCCATTCCTTCATCCTTCCTCTTTCCATCCCTTCCTCTCTTCCTCCCACCTTCCTTCTATCATTATTTCTCTTGTATTTACTCTTCATCATCATTCCTCTTTCTTTTTTCTATCTCACTTGTTTCATCTTCTTGCCTCCTTCGCTCACTCCTTCCTAACATATTATTTATTTATTTATTTATTTGTTTAGTTATTTAGTATTATCTGGTACTCCTTAGTGTGTCCTCAGCACCCACCATCATCTAGGTACTCGCGTAGATCAACAGCTCAGGTTAACATGACGACACAGGTACTCTAGTTGCCTGGGTAGAATTTCCACACACCTCTCTCTTCTCCCTCCTCCTCCTTCTGCCCCTCTATTTATATCCTCTCCTCTCTCCTTCCCCTTCTGCCTCTCTACTTCTATTCTCTCGTCTTCCTCCTCCTTCTGTCTCCCTATTTATATTCTCTCCTATCCTCCCCTCTCCTCTCCTTTCCTCTCCTCTCCTCTTCCTCCGCCTCCTCCTTCTGCCTCCCTACTTATATCCTCTCCTTTCCTTTAATTACTTATCCTCTTTACTATCTTCGTTTCCATTTCCTCCTTCTATCATCTCTTCTCCTATACTTATTCTCTTCCCTTCTTCTTCTCCCTTCTGTTTCCCTCCTTCTATCATCTCTCCTTACTTACTCCTCCTTCCTGCTCTCTTCCCTTCCTCGTTTTACCTCCTATGTTTCCGATCATTTCACTCGCTTACTCTTTCCTCCTTCTATCCTCCCCTCTTCCTGTCTCCCTCCTCCTCCAGTCTTCTTCCTTCTTCCACGTGAAATAGATCATGTGTGTGTGTGTGCTCATGAGAGTACGACACTTGTAACACTCCTTTATGACCTGACACATTTCCTCATGACCTGACACACTTCCTCATGACCTGACACACTTCCTCATGACCTGACACACTTCCTCATGACCTGACACACTTCCTCATGACCTGACACACTTCCTCATGACCTGACACACTTCCTCATGACCTGACACACTTCCCCACTACCTTCTTCTCCTCTCTCCTAACCTCCTCTCCCGCATCATTTTACCTTTTTCTCCTCTCTCCATTTCTCTCCTTGTCTCCACCTTCTACTATCATTCTACCTACTCCTCTAACTCTCTCTTACAACCATTCTACCTTTTCTCCCATCATTCTAGCTTTTCTTCCTCCCCTCCCACTCCTTCCTTCTCTGATATTAAGGGGAGGAATGAAGGGGACTATCTAACGCTTAGGTTTTATGTACGTGGGTTAGTCTCGCCTCAGTCTAAGCCCGTAAAAAAAATTGTACCGTCCTAAAGTGGAAGTCGTGTTCCCCGAAATATGATATAATTTGACTTGATCAGCTGTTCCTTCTCCTCCTCCTCCTCCTCCTCCTCTTCCTCGACCGCCGCCTCCTCCTCCTCCTCCTCCTCCTCCTCCTCCTCATTCTCCACTTCCTCCTTCTCCTTCGCCGTGTATACTCTTGTTACCTACTTGTTTACTCCCACTTTCTCTGTCTTTCTGTCTGTCTGTCTTTCTGTCTTTCCTACCTCTCTCTCTCTCTCTCTCTCTCTCTCTCTCTCTCTCTACTTCTCTTCCTCCTCCTTCCCTCACTATCCCTCTCCCTCCTTCCCTCTCTACCCCTCTCCCTCCTTCCCTCTCTACCTTTCTCCCTCCTTCCTTACCTGCCTCCTCCGGTGTCCTACCCATCCCTCCTGTAACGCCCTACCTCTCGTAATTCTCCTCCCTCCCTTCCCTCCACCCATTCCATTCTTCCCTGTCCCTCTCTCTCTTCTATCTCGTAAGTTTTTCTGGGAGAGAGATGTTGTTGTTGTTGTTGTTGTTGTTGGAAATTTGTTAAGTGAAGCAAAGACCGTCAGGATGAGAGAGAGAGAGAGAGAGAGAGAGAGAGAGAGAGAGAGAGAGAGAGAGAGATCTGAGTTATAAAGATAAAGGAAATATTAATGCGGATAAAGAGTAAGAGAATAGGAGGCGGAGGAAATGAAACAAGTGAGAGATAAATTGAAAACAGGAATTGAATGAAAGTAGATAAAGGTAACTCCAACAACGAATAGAAAATAGAATAAAACAGCGACGATAAGACATTAACGAAGGATCTCTCTACCTCTCTGTCCTTGGTTCTCATCTCTCTCTCTCTCTCTCTCTCTCTCTCTCTCTCTCTCTCTCTCTGTCACACACACACACACACACACACACACACATTAAAAATATATAGCGAAGGATATATCACATAAACTCAATATACATACACACACACACATATATATCATTACACATATACCTGTACATATACTGTATATCGTTATACATATATACATTTTCACCAACATACATGTATGTATATAAAGCGAGGGACTTAAAACAAACACGACAAATTAACCAGAAAAAAAGTCTATTTAAAACACAATTAAGATGAATATTTAACAAACCTCTAACACAATTTAGACCATTAGGGTAGATTACATAAGCCTCCCCATCCCTGTTATACTCCAGTCGGCACCACACCAATTATCCCAGCCCTAATAATTACACAATAATGAATTAATTATAAAGGAATAATTAACCGCATCCAGAGGGCCGTCTTGAGCCAAAATCTACATTGCGGAGGCTCACGATTGGTCGGGAGTGTTGGAATTACCATGTGATTGGCTGGCACTGTGGGAAAGGGCATGTGATTGGCTGGCACTGTGGGAAAGGGCATGTGATTGGTTAAGATTTGTTGGTTGGGGATTATGATTGGGTAGGGTTGTTGGAAATGCTGCTCTAATTGGCTTAAGGATTCAACAGTGGTCTGTGATTGGAGGGTTCAAGGCAAACGTCACCAAGATTTACAGTGTATCTATGTAATTAACACAAGTGATGATTCCAGTCTTGGTAACTCTGGTGGTATTTATAATAAATAAATCGAGTCAGAATAAACTTAAGAAAATATTATAAAAACGCGTATTGTTTACGTCAGGTTGTTTTTGTTGCTGTATTTGTCCTGTTAAATAGATTATTATTATTATTATTATTATTATTATTATTATTATTATTATTATTATTATTTGTAGTACTAGTAGTAGCAGTAGTAGTAGTAGTAACAATGTTATTAAAATCACCCCAACACCCACGCAAGAACACTTTACCTCTCTCAAACCTCTTGGCCCTACACACAAGCTCCATAAGAGATAGCCCCCCCCCCCTCTACCACCAACCAAGTAGACGACCTCGGGAGCCAATGGCTGGAGGAACAGCCTGAAGGAGACGTGGGTGGGGAGCGTCGACGACCACGGCTAACGAGATAATAGGACCCAGGAACTCCTATTCAATCTTGTTTCCTTCTTCTCACCCTTTTAACTAATGTCGCTTCTAAGGTCCATCATCTAGGGAACTTTTAAGGGGCCCACACAGGGCTACACGGGACAGGCTCCTAAGGGTGAGATTCCTAAGGTGGAAGAGACTGTTGTTGAGCTGTAAGGTGAGGTGGGAGTTAAGATAGCTAGATCTCATCTCCGGTGGATGCTGGGGAGAGGTAAAAGGACGAGGGGAACTGATCATTTTGGCAGGGTGAAATAAAAGCCACTAGGGATCTCTCGTCCACAGTAAGGTGATCTGACATTTACGACAGTACAGCGGAGAGGTTGTTGTAGTGAGGTGGTAGTTAGCTCTCTATGGCCTGGTGTATGGGTTATGGTGCGGAGGTAGAGTAAATTGTTCTTCAGAGATAAAAGCTTTAAACATACAATGGACGAAAAAGAATTTGCCAATAATCAGATAAATTCCTGGGTCCGGTTTGCGATGACTTTTTCTCTTGAGACTCTCGGCTGGTACTGAGTATGACCGTTTCTCGTGAGTCTCCCGGCTGGTGCTGAGTATGACTGTTTCTCATGAGTCTCTCGGCTGGTGCTGAGTATGACTGTTTCTTGTGAGTCTCTCGGCTGGTACTGAGTATGACCGTTTCTTGTGAGTCTCCAGGCTGGTGCTGAGTATGATTGTTTCTTGTGAGACTCTCGGCTGGTGCTGAGTATGACCGATTCTCGTGAGTCTCCGGGCTGGTGCTGAGTATGACTGTTTCTTGTGAGTCTCTCGGCTGGTGTTCAGCAAATGTTGGGAATAAGTTAGAGTTTTGGCATAATTTTGACGCTCTCTTTGGGCTATAAAGACATACTTGTTTTTCATCAATTGATAATTATGAAACACCTTGTTCAGCCCATTCTCTGTTAACACTTTTCATCTTACTGATAAGTTGATTAGTGAGTTGTGTGGTAGAGAACTCCAGTGTAGTGGTGAAGGTCTGGTGTTCTGTGATACATGTGATTTCATGCTTTGTTCAGTTGTTGTTGGTAATCATATAACATAATGGTAGATTTTACAGAAGGGTCTTTACTGTGGGGGCCTGGAGCACCAAGAACCTAAGTTCCCGAATGAGCTGAGCTTCAGACTTAGTGAAACCACCGGCAATTCCAGAGGATCAACCATCTATCCCAGCGCTTCAACAAAGTGGTCCAGAGAGGGAATATATACTGCATACTGGGATCTCGTCTCTCACTCGAGTAACTCGCTGGAGTCTTCTGGGTGTGATTATGACTCCTACCGCAACAGGAGAGACTACGTGCAAAAATGAAACTAAATGAACCAACAATTACGAAAAAAAAAAAGAAATAGAACAAGACAAAATATTTACTCACAGCTTAAGGACAAGATCCAAATTTTCACCGAAAGTTTCCTGAACAAACGAATCAAAGGTGAAACTCCTTATATTTTTATGATTTAAATTTTAAAATGTGTGTGTGTGTGTGTGTGTATTAAGTTACACACAAAGATAAACGTATACACGCACATAGACAGATATTTTCACGAATTTTTTAATACCGCTCTCTCTCTCTCTCTCTCTCTCTCTCTCTCTCTCTCTCTCTCTCTCTCTCTCGCTCTCCCCCCCCCCACACACACACGCACACATACGCACATACACACACACACACACGCTCCGCCCATCCTTGCTGACGCTGTATTCGGGCTGTCAATCAAGGTACTCACTGTGTTATAGGTTTTAAGCCCGAGTGAAGACTTCTACGTGGATAACGTGGTGTGATGCGGTGAAGAGAGAGAGAGAGAGAGAGAGAGAGAGAGAGAGAGAGAGAGAGAGGGGGGGGTTAACCCTGGTAAGCTACTGGGGTTAGCTGTGGTGGTGGTCATGGTTCTCATCTGATACAACACAGCTTTACGGCACATTTGTTAGTTGTGATGAGGTACAAGACTTAGCTGTGGCGACTCACAATACCATAGATGGTATAGATGTAGTCACAAAACGTTGAAACACGACTAATTAAGTTTAAGTATGATATATAAGTTGTGGTAATATACCTATAAAGTATGTTTAAAAATCTATAATAAAGCCAAAAGAAAAAATATTGCTGTTCAAGCTGGATCCGGAAACTAGGTGACCCTGGCGGCCGCTTGACCAACACGTTCATTGTTGTATTATATGTTGCAAAGTTACTTATCATTTTTCAACTATATTTTTTATGATATTTATTTATGTCAACCTATATATCAACGAATAACTGATATAACGTATATGAAACAGACTAAATAATAATGGAAATCCACATAAAAAAGATTTGCATCTTGTAATCATCTGATATGTACACAAGGAATTAATCCTATAAATATATGACATACTAAATGTATATCACGGTTGTTGCTGCACACTGAGACACGTAAATCTTGACCACTTGGCCGCCAGTCTTTAACAGCTTCTTAGTACTCAGGAAATAAAGCAAGCATGAGATAGAGCGCCCTTCAAGTTCGACGTCATTTTCATCGCCATGTTGAATGCATCAGCCAGCCAAGTGTGTTGTGGCGCCTCAAGCGAGAAGAAGAGCAATAGTAAGCGTGTGAACATTGAAGACTCCGTGTCGAGGTTTCCAGTCCATTCCTTGAGATATATATCAATTTCTTATTCGGTTAAGTAACTGTGAATATTACCTTTAATATTCACTAACAACAACAGAAAACATAATAAGGAAAATATCTTAGTAGAAAAGAATACACATATACTGTACATCATTCCTTTCCATCACACCAAAATAATATTGCTGAATCTTTCCACTGTGAATTTAACATAACACCGACAATATCCTGCATGACATATTTCACCAGACTTAACTATAACATACAAAACTCCCCTCACACGGCATTATTTGAGAGGAGTTACAACACCAGATCAACAACATTTCTCTCTCCAATACATTTCTATGTATAATTGATTGAGTTGATATTCATATCCGAGTTAAAGGAACAGTTTGTCAATTTTGTGTGTGGATCCGACTCGCTGGTGCTGGCGCGTAAACCTGGGTAATCCATGCAGATTTACAGCAAACACCAGACTCTACGCGCTCCTGCATATTAATCCTCTCACATCTTCTGCATATACTGCCAAAATGCCCGGCAATAACTGTATATATGAACAACGCGAACATGCTTCAAATAACACTACAGGAAACAACCACAAACGAAAAAAAAAGCGTAGCTAAAAACATAAAATAACTAAAACAACCTAAACAGCTAAAACTATAAAACTACCTAAAAAGCTAAAAGAATACCTAAAATACCTAAGCAGAGAAAAACAAAAAACTAGCTAGTATAAAAATCTTCTATAACAGCCAAAAACCTGTAAACAAACATAAAACTGATAAAATAGACGTAAAACAGCTAAAACACCAATTAAAAGAAACAACAGCTACTAACAACTAAAATAACTAAACATAAACTTATCATACATTACTTATCATCCAATTCCTTCGCATAAACTAACAAAATGATGAAAATAATTGAACCAAAATACAACACGAGGATATGGGTGTGATATGAGAGCTTAAAACAACTAGGTACAGTCTTAAGGTTCCTCCTGAAATTATAATCAAGTACTAATTGTCTAGATCAGTTTCCTCCTCCATTAACACTCAACAATATAACGAAGATAAGTTAGATGGTTTAAAGGTTACAAATTAAATTACAATAAATCTACAAAACAGAAACAAAATAATTTATATAACTCAATTAGGCTAGTTGGTCTTTTCACTGCATTACAATACTTTTTTTTTCCAAGAATATATTAGTGACAGCTATAGACAAGAAATTCTGTATCTGAGAACAAAATAACAGAAATAATTTTAGGTATAACAAGAGAATAAATTGGTTTTGTTCATACGGAGGTCAAAGTTCAAGGTCAACATCTGGTTTAATCATGAGCATAATAATCACTTTGGAGGAACATCACACTCTCCCGCTTATAAGTCCTTCAACTATGATGTACTGTATAAACTTCCAGATTAACTCCTGAGGTTAAAACGATGGAATCTAAGGTCAACTGGGTCATTACAGGGTCAATTAGCACCCTTCAGGCTCAAATCGATCACTTTAGGATCAGATGGATCACTTAAAAGTTCAATTGGATCAATTTAGGCTCAAGTGGATAAATTTAGTCCCAACCGAATCACTTTAGGGTCACTTTGGGGTCAGTTAGGGTTAACTATACCACTATACCAACATCGGATCACTAAAGTATTACTTGTATCACTTGTGGAACGTCTGGATCACTATAGGAACGTCTGGATCACTATAGAAACGTCTGGATCACTACAGGAACGTCTTGATCACTAGTGGAACGTCTCGATCACTACAGGAACGTCTGGATCACTACGCCATTACCAAGTTCAACAAACAGTCGCGTCTCGCCGTCGTATTTCCGGGAATTTTGCAGAGCGAAGAAAAAATCGCTTTCCCTCACAAAAGTCTTTGAACTCTTCCTATTTCCTGAAAAATAGTGAAAAGCGTCTACGGTGAGAGGAAAAAACATCCAGCAGCAGAGGCGTCTCCTCCTTCTGCTACTACTACAACGAGATCCTCTTCTTCCTCCTCCTCCTCCTCCTCCTCCTCCTCCTCCTGACGGGGTGTAAAAGAAGAAGTACTGTAGCACAATCCACGTCCGAGAAGGAAAACTTGAGAAACACATCAAAACTTAAATGAAGGAATGGCGAGGCGTTGTTCATATTTTTTTTTTACCTGGTATCTTTATTTTTTTTCTCTCTCCCCTCTTAGTGAGAGCCTGTCATAACACGCCGAATATAAGAGCGGTACAACTTCCCCCGCCAAATCCGCTAAGAGAGGACCCGCCAAAATTCAAATCCGTCAGAAAGTTGGCGCCAGAAGTTAGGGGCGGCTGTCAGGAAGGAGCGAGAGTCACTTAAAGTAGAGGTCTTCTATCTCTCTCTCTTCTCTTACCTTCTCTTCTCTCCTCCTCCTCTTCCAAGACGTTAATACGAAGCTAGGAGGTCTGATGGCTTAGATAAGAGAAGATAAGGCAAGCGCTATATCCCTGGGGCGTATCAGTAGCCGTCCGAGAGTTGTGAGGAAAACCATCACAGCCCATTTACTTTTTCCTCATCGGCCTGTGTATTTGGTTTTATTATTATTATTATTATTATTATTATTATTATTATTATTATTATTATTATTATTATTATTATTAATATTATCAGATTTTTTTGTGGTTTTTGAGGTAATACATTATCTTAAACAAAATAGGGAGACTGTGGAGAAGTGGGTTAATAATAATAATAATAATAATAATAATAATAATAATAATAATTAGAAGAAGAAGAAGATTTATCAACCTATTCCAAAGAGATATTTTCCTATCTATATTCTTAGCCATCTCTTGGAGTTAAAACATTCACGTGTAAATTTATTTGGATTTTTTTGCCAATTTAAACCCACAAAAAATCCTGGACAGTGAGATTACCGCATTTTTTTTTCTAATTATACTCACACTTTAATATATCTATGCATTCTTTCTTTCCTTTTTTTATTTGTCTCTGTGTTTCAACTTTACATTTTCCATCTTCCTCTTTTGACAATGACAGCTGAAGTAGAGAGTAAGTTCTTAAATGTGGCGGGTTAGGTCCGTAGAGTAGAACGTTTGCTCCCTTAAGTTGACACCCTGAGTACAGTACAATGAGTTAGCCCGGTGAATATCATGCCTTAATAGATTACATACGGTGTTAATTCCATGAGTATAATGAATAAGCTCAATGAGTAAGAATGTCTTGACTCATTGTTGCTTTCTGTTACACACACACACGCCCACACACACACACACACACACACACACACACACACACACACACACACACACCATTTCTCCTACACATCACCAAATATTTTCCTACTTTCCTCCCTCACCTACACCACCCGGCCTGTCTCCACCACCATCCTGCCCACTGTATAATCCTGGTGTCCATTGTATCAGCAAGCAACCTGAACCGAGGGGAGACACAGAGGGAAAACAGGTGTGTGAGGGGAGATACTGAGGGAGAAAATGTGGGTGAGGGGAGAGATTGAGGGAGAAAAGGTGGGTGAGGGGAGAGATTGAGGGAGAAAAGGTGGGTGAGGAGGAGAGATTGAGGGAGAAAAGGTGGGTGAGAGAAGAGATTGAGGGAGAAAAGGTGGGTGAGAGAAGAGATTGAGGGAGAAAAGGTGGGTGAGGAGGAGAGACGGAGGGGAAGTTGGTGGGTGAGAGAAGAGACCGAGGGGAAAGTGGGTAGGGGAGAAAGATGAAAGTGGGGAGAGAAAGAGATGAAGGGAGAAGGAGATTGAGGGAGGATGAGGAGGAGGGAGTGAATAAGAGGAGGAAAAGGGAGTGGAGAGGAGGGGGAGAAAGAGAAGTAGGACGTAGTAGAGAAGAAGAAGAAGAATAGGGGGGAGGAGGAGGAGGAGGAGGAGGAGATATCAAGGGTGGGGTGAGGTGAATGTGAGCAAGAAGAAGGAGAAAGTCGAGAGGAGGAGGAGAGAGGAAAATAAGGAACAGGAGGAGGAGGAGTGAAAAATCTCAGGGATGAGGAGAGGTGAAGGAAAGTAAGGAGGGAGGAATTGTGGGTGAAATGGAGGGAGTGAGGTTGAGGGAGGGAGGGAGGGAAAGAGGAAGAGTGGGAGGCAGTAAGGAAAGAGGTGCAGGAGGGAGGGAGGAAGGAATGAAAGAAGTTTAAAAAGGAAGGAAAGATGGAAGGAAGGAAGGAAGGAAGGAAGGAAGGAAGGACGGAAGGAAGGAAGGTGCTGCAAGAATATCGGAAAAGTTTCTGGTCGAGTAACAAAAACAAAGTATTTTCAACACAACTTGTTTTCCTCATCAGTATGCCGTTGTTATAAGATGCTGTACAGTAGAGCCGGGTGAATACATTACATATACACTTCTGTGGTAGAGTGGTCACCTAGCAAACAATAGGTCCAGGGTTCGATTTCCTGTTCCCTCTTTATACTGTCTGGTGCAACTTATCGGTGGTAGAACTCATTAAACCTCCTAATGACAATAGAGTAGATGATAACACAGTCGGTATACGAGTCAGCTACACATCTACCAGTAGTCACATATCTACCAGCAGTCACACGTCTACCAGCAGTTACATATCTACCAGCAGTCACACGTCTACCAGCAGTTACATATCTACCAGCAGTCACACATCCTCCTGAAGTGAAGTGATCAATAGTTGTATAGTGTGAGTGTTGCAGGTACTGTAGTGAAGATGTAGAGAGGATAGGGTGTGGAAAATTTCGTGTATAAAGAAGGTAGTAAAGTTTAAAGCACAAAAATAAATAAAATAGATGTTTGTCTTTTGATACATATTATTTGTTCTTTATGTCGTGGTGTAAGATGATCCCTCTGTTACCGTCTCTCAGGTGATCGTCAGGTTATACACAACTTTTCCCAGGTTAAGTTATCAACACTTTACTCACAGAAACAAAATATTAAAGATTGGAAGATGAAATATTCTGAGTTTTCTTAATAAATATTTTATCAGATCCCAAGTTTAAATTTATAATGCTTAGTGTTATAATGAAAGGTCTAATTTGGAAAGATGACAGAAATAATTAATTATCTCTAAAATACACCGTAATCTAGGGTCAATATGAAGCTAAACAACAACAACATAACAATATAAACTAATATATCCAACTCACAGACTGTATCGTTAACAAACAATATAAGTAAGTAAGGTCATGTCACAAATTACTAAAATTGAAGTCAGAATCTATAAAGGACATGACACTTCAATATTCTCTTTCATATATCACCTGTATGTGCCAGGGAGTATTTAGGAGTACCTGAAGATTAAACACCCTAACGGTACCTCAGGTGAATAGGTTAGTTTAGGTTAGGTTAGGTTTGTTTTGGTTAGGTTAAGTTAGGTTAGGTTAGGTTAGGTTAGGTTAGGTTAGGTTAGGTTAGGTTAGGTTAGGTTAGGTTAGGTTTGGTTAGGTTAGGTTAGGTTAGGTTAGGTTTAGGGTAGCAAATCTTCAGGCATAATAAGCTAGGGTGTTTAATCTTCGGGTGATCCACGATTTATTCATCAAACACACGCGTGTCTCGGTGTAGCATAGACCTGAACATGTGTAGAGTTTCACAAAGAATTGTATTCCAAAGGCTTAAGAGAATATGCATGACCGGAGCCACGGAAAAGCAAAGTAGACACACACACACACACACACACACACACACACACACACACTCTCTCTCTCTCTCTCTCTCTCTCTCTGAACCCCTTTCCTCTCATCCCTCCCTCTCTCTTTCTCTCTCTATTGTCTATCTTTATCTCTCTCAACCTTCCCTAACACCCCCTCCCTTCATCCTCCCCTTCCTCCCTCCCTCCCCCCTCTCTTGCGTGTGGACCTTCCCATCTGTGGTCGAGTACTCTCATGCGCTTGTGAGTGCTTGTGAGTGCCTTTGAGTGCATCTGGTTCCAGGAAAGGCAGCCACTGGAAGCCCAACTGAGCGTGTTCCTGGAAGCTTCCCTTCTATCGTGGGGAGAAGCTTCAGGAACACTACTTGGTCCTCGTGGTGTGTCGTCTCCCCACACCACACCGTCATCGTCTCAAAGGCTCGCTGATATATCTGATTAGTCAAGTTTGTGAACGATGGGAGAGTAGCGTGTGAGTGAGTCCCTGGTTAGGATGTTCCTCTCTCTCTCTCTCTCTCTCTCTCTCTCTCTTATTTTCCCTTCTTTCTGTTTCTCTTTCTTACTAAATTTCTCTTTCATTCTCTCCATTTCTCTCTTTCTCTATTTCATTATCTTTTCTCTTTCTCTATCAACCCATTCTCTTTCTCATTCTCTCTCTATCTCTAGTTATATCTAAAATAGGTTATATTTAGGGGATAAAGAACCATGGTGCTTCATCTGAGATATAAAGTAACTGATGTGAGTTAGTTTATTAGATTAACCTCACCTATTATGTGACATATTTCATCTCATTGTTTATATGTGAAATAGATTGAGTTATTGGCTACAAACTAAACGTAAATATTATCACTATATTATAAAGCGATCATTATATACTATAGGAGTTTATATATAATCCAAGAATTATATTTTATTACTCATTAACGTATCATCATAATATTAGATATACACAAAAAATATTATTGAGTTACAGAGTTACCAAAAGCACTAGATGGATTATTACCCGGAGGGAATGACACGCTACACTGTTACTCAGATGATTTTTGAGGAGCCTTGAGCCAGTCAGACAGTTAAACAGTCACATAGACAGAGAGTTAGATCGTGAGGCAACGAGACAGTTATACAGTCAAATAGTCAGATAATGAGCCAGACAGAGAGACAGTCAATCAGTGATGGCTCGTTTTTATTCTTAAGGAGATGGAATTATTATACGTTATTCTGATCACTAAGCAACTTGTTCAGTGATCCACATCAGTGAACAGTAATTACGTCCATACTTTATAACGTATTCGTAATTTGTCTAACACCATAACGTTTACATTTATGATCCCACCTCTATTACAGTCGACCCCAAGAATAATGAAAATATATTAAGAAAAAATTCACACCAGTTCTTTTTTTTTAATTCGACTTTTTGAGGTTTGATGAGAAATATGTTCATAATAAAACAGGGAATATGATGAGAACTAATGTCATAGTGTTCCTTCACATCACAACCTCCACAACTACCTCAGTCACACACACACACACACACACACACACACACACACACACACACACACACACACACACACACACACAAATACAACAAATAAACATGTATTTTCTTTGGAGTTTTATTTTTATATACGTTTTTCATAGTTTATAATCTCATTTTAGAGCAGCTGACGCAGCCCAATACTGTGAAGTGGAGGTCGGGATGGTGCTGGGGGGAGGGAGGGAGGGAGGGAGGGATTCTAGGTGGATGCAGGGAGGGAAGCAGGGACTGGTAGTAGGGGAAAGAGGGAGAGAGGGAGGGAGGGGGGACTGATAGGAGGGAGGGAGGGACCGATAGGAGGGAGCCCGACCTCCCCTCACAACAGTGTACCCGGGGAAACCCATTACACACCGCAAAGGATGAAAAATATTCACCATTCTTTGCCATCTCACGTGTGTCTGACAGCGCTCAAATAGCGTCCTTTTGTACCCACAATAGATACATGGATTTCAGGTTGTTTGAAAAAAAATGTATTGTATAGAAATATATATATGTGTGTATATGTGTAAATATATATAACATAAAGAAAGTGCAGACAGAGGCGGCTGAGTTAGCAGTGTTGACGTAAACGTATATAAAAGGTGTAGATGGGATTGTTTTTTTTTTGTGGTGAGAATTTTTATTTGTGAGCTAAGGAGAGATTTTAGGTGTTTTTGTTTTCATAGCTGGACTGTAAATGAGAAAAAATAGGATTTAAATGATTTCGTACGGGTGATCATTCCGTAAATTATGGAGCTTGGAGATTTCGTACAGGAAAATAAAATACTAGTGAATATGTAAACAAAAATAAAGTGTAAATACGGATGATATGGATTTCAGAGTGACTTTTTTTTCTCTAGGTTCTGATGTAAATGAAGTGAGAAAATATTATTGATTTTTCTATTTACGTTGAGGTTGTAAATGTACGTTGTAAAACTCGGAAAAAGGATTTGAGAGATTTCTTTTACAGGACCTGAGATTGTAAATGAACCAAGAACGGATTTGGGGCGATTTTTACAACTCAACAAGATATACATACGAAAAAAAAAGTAGACAACTTGAGGATTATTTGCAAAAATATAAAGATATATTCTAACAAAACACAATGACTTCGTTTTAAGATTTTGTTCAACTAACCAGACTATTCATGGGTAAAGAAAGATTTTAAGGGTAGTTCAGTGTTCATATATTGCACGTCTATCAGTCTTTGAGCGTCCGTACGTTCAAGATGAATCTCAGCCGTTGGGGTATAAGCAATGGATACAATATAAACTTGAAGAAAATTATAATGTACCTTCATGTGAGGATCAGGGAGAGGGGCAAGGCGTAAGAAGGGGAAAGAAGGGTAGGAGTAAGGGATGCAGGAAAGGGGTGTTGTGTGGAGGGGGTAGAATTGAGGGGTCAAGTGAAGAATAGAGAGAGAGAGAGAGAGAGAGAGCCAGATGTCATAAACGAAAGAAAACAAAAGGATTATCTAGGAAGTGACGTGTGTGCTGGGAGGGACAGGGGAGAAAAGGAAGGAGGGTGTGTGTGTGTGTGTGTGTGTGTGTGTGTGTGTGTGTGTGTGTGTGTGTGTGTAAATGTTTGTGTGTGTGTGTGTGTGTATGTGTGTGTGTGTGTGTGTATGTGTAAATGTGTGTGTGTGTGTGTGTGTGTGTAAATGTTTATGTATGTGTGTGTGTGTGTGTGTGTGTGTGTGTGTGTGTGTGTGTGTGTGTGTGTGTGCAAAGTGTGTGTGTGTGTGTGTGTGTGTGTGTGTGTGTGTGTGTGTGTGTGTGTGTGTGTGTGTGCAAAGTTTGGGTGTGTAACGTGTGTGTACGTACCGATATGTGTACAACCCCACACATGCATATTTACAAAAATTAATATACAAATATGTATATTTGTTCGGGTTTCTCCCTGATAAAATACCAAAAATTGACGTTATAAGCGAAACCCATAAAAAGTGTTTGTCCCCGGCGCTGCCATGCAAATATGGCAGCAATACGTCAGCAGTACCTACCCGCTGCCCGCATGGAAAAATAATAAAATGTTTTGTTTTCCGGTGAGTGCTGTAAAGGCGCGGTATGTTACATAATCATATTTTGTAGCGTCGTGTTGGTAGGATACTGTAGCGCCGTGTTGGTACAGTACTGCAGTATCGTGTTGGTACTGTAGCTCCGTGTTGGTACACTACTGCAGTATCGTGTTGGTACTGTAGCTCCGTGTTGGTACACTACTGCAGTATCGTGTTGGTACTGTAGCTCCGTGTTGGTACACTACTGCAGTATCGTGTTGGTACTGTAGCTCCGTGTTGGTACACTACTGCAGTATCGTGTTGGTACTGTAGCTCCGTGTTGGTACAGCCTCACTGATTATCCGTCCGGCGTCTCTGCTCGTCCAACCCTATACAGCTCCCTCACCTTCAGACTGATCGTCATCAAACTTGACGTGTATGAGTGATGGTCACGCCGAGGTGACTCTGAGGGGTGAAGCGATATGATGGGAGGATGTAGTTTAGGTGAGGGAGGGAGTGAGGGAGGGAACGAGGGAGGGAGGAAGAATGTAGGAGGGAGAGAGAGAGAGGGCGGGATGAAGAACGAATGGAAGGAGGCGGGGAAGGAGAGAAAGAAAGAGGGAGGGGGAGAGGGAGGGAAGAAGGGGGGGGGTGGAAGAAGAAGGGAAGGAAGAAAGACGGACCTCGAGAAGTTACCAGTCATCACTAAAATGGTATTGAGAATATAATTATCACATAGTTAAGTAAGACATAAAAGTTGGCCCCCACCTCTGTCTACACGAAGGCATAAAACCAGCAGTATAATTTATGATTCAATAATGATACACTTATAACCTACTCTCTATTATCTGTATTGTATTCTGAAAACAATTATATGACCACCGCGTTATCAATAAAGAGAGAGAGGCTGCATCGTAGACCCATCCATAATTCGGTATGATATCAATAACTATGGAGATTCATTCATTCGGTTTTGTAGACCAACACAAAAAATAAACACACATCGGCAACCACCCTCCTCCTCTCCCTTTTAACCTGGGTAGTCAGTGGAGCCGAGGGATATAAATGCTGTCACCCCTATGCAAATTCATCATTCTCCGGCGAAGTTCCGTGATGACGGGTCAATAGCACTAACTAGCCCAAGCGTAACCCAGACCTAGGGGTTTGAGGCCGTGTAGCATAGCCGTCCGTCATAAACAGCAATAACAACAATAACAACAACAACAACAACTACGCCGTGACGTCACAATGGCTGCCGTACCGTGGTAGGGGGTTAGGTTTGATGTGTATGAGAGAGAGAGAGAGAGAGAGAGAGAGAGAGAGGTGATGATGCAATCGACACATTTTACTGATTCAAAGCTTCGACACAGCTTACAGAGGCTTCGTGAACTGTGATGAAGGAAAGTAACATCTACTATGGGTTAACACTGTAGAGGAAAGGAAGACGGAAGTGGGGAAAAGTTAAGATCGGAGTTAACATCAAGGGATTAACTTCCATGGTTTAGTTCCCGTTTTGTGAAGGAGGTTAATCAGAGCAGGGTTGTGTCGCTGAGTTAATATCCGGGTTATAGGCAGGGAGTTTGTTAACATTAGTAGGTATACTTGAATGGGTTAAATTTGGTGAGTTTACTTCAACTGGTTAATTTCTATAAGTTTACTTAAGTGGGATAACCTAGATGGGTACTCCTAAATAGACTACTTATGTGTATTCTTTAGTGGGTCTCTGACATGGGTTCATTTCAATGCGTTAACTTAATGGGAATTCACCAATGGGTTAGTTGATATGAGTATAGTTCAACAAGTTAACTTTGATGAGTATTATTCAGTAGTCTAACATTAACAGCTATACTTCAGTGAGTTAACTGGAATGACTTCAATAAGTTAGGCTATCTGGACTAACTTCTGTCAGTTTACGTAACAGGACTGACTTTAGTATATTAATTGAAGCATATATCAGTTGATTTACAAGGTACTATACAATATGTGGATGTTAACAATCAGTAACTAACAGGCAATCAATATTAAGTTATTCTAACATCTTTAACATACGTGACTCCACATAAACGAGATGACGTAAACATTAGTAGGGGTAACATTCATTTGGTGTTAAATGTCTTAAACTCAATAAGTTTAAGCACTGAAAAATAACACATTTATACACATATGCAAGGATAAGGATAAGGGTAAGAGTAAGGGTATGTATTAGGGTAAGTATAAGGATAACGAAAAGGTTAAAGGTAACATTCCTGGATGTTAAATATCATAAGACAAAAAAAAGCTTCACTAGTCAAAATTAAAACACTTACTCCACTGGTTCAACATCGTAGGTTATGTAAACAAACTGGAGAGAGATAAACTATATGCTTAGCCAAAGTAAGTTAAAGCCACCCCACCCCGTCCTCCGTCACTCGGGGCGGCGGTGAAAAGACTGTTACTACAGAGAGGTATTTGGGTCCAGGATGTGAGTGACGCTACACGGTGATCACATACGTCGAGAATTACGAGTTGAGTGGAATGTGAAGGGAAATAACTTAGGTGTAATCAGTGAGTGGCGACTGGTACGTGGCTCTCTGTAGGGAAGCTTTGATCTGTAGATATGAAACGAAGGTGAAAGCTAGTAAAGGTTTTAGGTGGAATTAGCGAGAGGGAGAGAGAGAGAGAGAGAGAGAAAGGTAGTGTGTCATATATAGTGTGTCTATGGGACCAAATAATAGTGTCAGCATGTTCTGAGGCTGTGAATTTCAGTATATGCCAAAGTTCAGGTGGGTTGGTTATACAATATACAGTATCTCTCTCTCTCTCTTGAATTAGAGTATTTACAGTTCGCAAAACAGTAATTTGCGGCCCCATACACACATTGCAAAAAATAAACTCTTTTTCTCTCACACACACACACACACACACACACACACTAAAAACAGCATCGTTTTTCCCCTGTACCGCTGAAATCTCCCAGTGAATATCTCATATCAAGAACACGAGGAACACCACAAGTAGCAAGGATATAACGGGAAGAAACAGGATTAGTGATGGAAAAATGTGAGAATGAGCATGATGTTCTAGCGTGGGGGGAAGTAACGGTGAATCCGCACTCTAGATGGCGTAGTACTAGTGGATGATAAGGTGCATATCACACACAGGTCCGTCAACACACAGGTCCGTCAACACACAGGTCCGCCAACACACAGGTCCGTCAGCACACAAGTCCGTCAACACACAGGTCCGTCAACACACAGTCCGTCAACACACAGGTCCGTCACAAGTCCGTCAACACACAGGTCCGTCAACACACAGGTCCGTCAGCACACAGGTCCGTCCTGGGTCCACAACAACACAGGTCTGTCAACACACAGGTCAACACGGTCTGTCAGCACAGGTCCGTCAACACACAGGTCCGTCAACACAGGTCCGTCAACACACAGGTCCGTCAACACACAGGTCTCAACAGGTCAACAACACACAGGTCAACACAGGTCCGTCAGTCAACACAGGTCCCACACACACACAGGTCTTCTGTCAACACAGGTCACAACAGGTCCCTCACAACACAGGTCCCTCTGTCCCTGGGTCCCTCACAACAGGGTCCCTCACAACACAGGTCCCTCTTTGGTCCCTCACAACACAGGTCCCTCACAACACAGGTCCCTCCACCAGGTCCCTCCTGGGTCCCTCAACAGGGTCCCTCACAACACAGGTCCCTCTGGGTCCCTCACAACACAGGTCCCTACAACGGGTCCCTCACAACACAGGGGTCCCTCACAGGTCCCTCATTGGGTCCCTCACAACAGGTCCCTCACAACACAGGTCACCCTCACACACAGGTCCCTGACACGGGTCCCCTCACAACACAGGTCCCTCACAACAGGGTCCCACACAACACAGGTCCCTCACAACACAGGGTCCCTCACAACACAGGTCCTCACAACTGGGTCCCTCACAGGTCCCTCTAACACAGGTCCCTCACAACACAGGTCCCTCACAACACAGGTCCCTCACAACACAGGTCCCTCACAACTCAGGTCCCTCACGTCCCTCACAACAGCTCCCTCACAACAGACGACGACAACAAACCCCGACATAAAAAAAAACAGCCAATGTGACCACAAGAATCACTTATATATATAAACAAGCGGGATGATTATCGCACTTAACGGGGAATTAATGGACTTTTACACTCAGGAAAGATTGGCCAGCCATTTACATGTAAGGATCATGGGATAAAAGGCATTTGTTGACATTTTTGAACCTATAATGGCCCCGGGTGTATCCTTCGTTCATCGTGGGGATATTGTATTATTACTGGTGCATTTGTGTGGGTCACGGTGTGTTGTGGTGTTCATGGCCTCTCCCTCCCTGTTCTCCCTCCCTCCCTGTTCTCCCTCCCTCCCTTCTCCCTGTCTTTTTCTGTTGTTGAGTGTTTGTTTTTTTTAAGATTTAATGTCACTTTTTTCTTGAGTTTAATTTATGCTTTTCTTTTATTTATCCTTTGCAATTTGGAGGAAAAATATGATTTCAAATTATGAAATAAATGTCATGATTTTTCTCAAATAATGAAAAGAGATTTATACGACACACACACACACACACACACACACACACACACACACACACACACACACACACACACACACACACACACACACACACACACACACTTGAAGCTGGGGGTACTCAGCTAAAAGTGAACAAGGGGTACAGCATAACAAGGGGTTACCAACAGGCCATTAAGCTCTTATTGGCGTGACGGGAGTCGCTTACACTACGTGCTAGCCGCTCTCTGGTATTCAAATGAGGAGAATAAGCCATGACAGAGAGATACGACAGGTGCTCACAAGGCGGGTAATCCTTCAGCTCAGACACGGGGTAATGGACCATCGAGGAGAGTCGGTGGTGGAGGCCCTGTTGTATTGGAGGTTTTGTAGATGGAGTTAGACTCGAGTGACGTTGGTGCATTTTGGGTGGCAGCTGGTGCTCTGTCGGGCGTCTGGTTGGTCAGGCAATTGTTTTACCGCTTATGGTGTTACGAGGGGAAAATATACTTAACTGAGGTGTAGTCTCGGTCTTGTGTTCACTGTTATTCACAAGTGGCAGGTTTTCACTATTTGTTTTTTCCTTTCCCTTTTTTCATACACTAATACACGTTCATGTAATATGGGACACACATACACACACACACACACACACACACACAGATAAATTTACTTTCTGGTTCTTCCTATTCGACTAAGGTGATGTACATTACTGGCGAATCTTTAACACCTCAGACACGAATAAATTGAATAATGTTCCAGCACAAATATTTTTTATCTATTTCATTTTGCTGTGTCGAAAATTTCTTCTATCTATCAATCTATCTATCTATCTATCTATCTGTCTATCTATCTATTTATTTATCTATCTATCTATCTACCAGTCTCTCTCTCTCTCTCTTTCTTTCGATTTTTATCCCAGGAAAGATCAGTTACTGTAGGGATAAGTTTATTCCCTGACACAAGAAATCAAATTGTTACAGCACGAATATTCACTTGGAGTTTTAACCTGTGTGTGCTCCCCTCCTCCCCCCTCCACCGTCACGCTCTCTCCACCCCTCAACCCTACTCCACTTTCAAGTCTACTCTTTCACTCTATATATATATAAACGGACCCAGAGTGAAAGTCTCTTTTTTATCTCGATATGTCCATCCTAATGTTCTTCTATTTGTGGACGGCCTCAGTGCACTGTTCATTGTTTTATAACCCGAGTTGGAATCGGAATAAGAGAGTGACACACATGACTCGAGTCTCAGTGTCCCAGAAGACTTCATGGGGGCCAGGAGTAGTGTCACAGATATACATGTCCTGATCTGATTCGACGTATTCTCAAGGGATCGTAGCTATGTAGGTCCTGATTCAGTGGATTCTCGTGGGATCTGGTGTGAAATGATTTCGCTCTTCTCATATGTTTGAATGAATTTAACAAGTTTATGTAATGGCGTCTGAATTGGACCAGAATTCTTAGGACACTAAAGCTGTTGTATTCACTTGAGGGAAAATTTTAAACGTGATTAAATAAAACTGGAGTGAGGCTTACTTTTTTATAATAACTGGAGTGAGGGTTATTTACTGGTGCTGAAAGGTGGTTTAATTTCTGCTAAATAGTGGTGGAACGTTCATTTTCTAATGATAAGCGGAGGACTTTACTTTCTTTTATTAGCTGCAGGGAATTTCACAATGATAACAACTGGAGGAAGGTTCATTTCTTAATAACACGAGGCCTGAGGTTCGTGTCTCAATATTAACTAGATGAATATTGTCTAAAGGGAGATTCAGCTGTCGTAAACCTAAAATATTCTAATGGTATTCTGTATTCAACTCACGGTCTCACGTTACAGAGAGCATGGTTCAGTGGGGGGTTCTGTCGGTGCTCCAACTGAGACATAGAGTGAGTTCTATATCTCTAAGATGGAAGGAGTGGAATGACAGGGGGGGGTGGATGGAGGGGGGACATGGAATGAAAGAGGGGAGGCAGAGGAATGGAGGAAGCGAGTGGTATTAAAGGGATGGAGAGGGATGAAAAGATGGAGAAAGGGGGATGGGAATAAGGAATGGAGTTAGAAGAGTTTGGTTTCAGAGTTGGAGAGAGGAGATGAAGGACTGGGAAAGAAAGAGGAGGTAGGAATGTGGAATGGAGATAAAGAGAGAGGGAAGGATGGAAGTGGGGAATGAAGGGACGGTGAAAGAGGAGGGATGTGTAAGAGGGATGCAAGGAAGGGAATGACGGAGAGATGGAAGGAAGAGAGGAATTAAAGGAAGGTAAAGGAACAGGGATGGAAAAAATGGGGTAACGGATATATGGAAAGAGGGGAGGAATGAAAGAAAGAGGAAAGGGACAGGGATAGGAATGATAAAGAAGTAAAGACAGTGAATCGTTAGAAAAATATCAAGAAAGAGTTTTATGAGACCATCTGGTCAGGGAACAGATCTCTCACATACATCTGTAGCACATAACAAACTCTCTGGTGTGTTACTCCTTCCATCATCAGTCACGTACCCAACTACCCACCCACCTCCCACCCTATACCTTCCTACTAACCCACCAACCCACCCTACCTACCCTCCCACCCACCCACCTTCTCATCTTACTTACCCATCCACCCATCTACCTACCCACTTACTCTCCCACCTACATACTCTCCCTATCTACTCGCTCTACCTACCAACCCTACCTTCTAATCCAACTTACTCACCCTACGTACCTACCTACCCCCCTCCCCCCTTCCCTACCTACTCCTTTACTGTAATTGGATAGTAAGATCCATCCATATGAACACGAGAATGGGCTCTGGTAATGGTGATTGTGTCGACGTGGGGTGTCAGGCTAGGTTTGTCGTAAGCTGCTACACTCCAACACCCGCTGGTAAATACAGTACTGACTGCCTCGTGTACTAACCTCACCACATAACAACGCTCACATGTGCCGCTTCTTTAACACAATATCTTTGGATTACACGTTGTAATTAATATTATGATTTTCTTTTAATACTTAATCAAATGGAGAGAATTTAATAATAATAAGGATAATATATAATGTCATGCTCGAAAAACAAGTCTAGAGTTCAAACAATTATATATTAAAATCTAGGGATTCTATTTCGATAACCAAAAAATACACATTGCATTCTTTCTCACCATAGCAAAATTTATATGACTATAGACATTTTCTTAAGACAATATAACACCTAACACTCTGTTGTGACCCCGAGTACAAATATCTCACAATAAATGAGACATCCTGAAGGTGTGTGTGATTTTTGCAGGAGTTTCCGAGAAGGACTCTGGTCTGGTGCTGTGATCTCTGACATACCCTCGGGGGAATCCAGCAGACCTTGTGAGGCAACTGTGTGTCTGATGAGAGTTGGGTTGAAACTTGTATTTTAGTTAAGGGGGGAGAAAGGAGAGTGAAACAGTGTAAGAGAGGAGGATAGAGAGAAGAAATAGAGAGGAGAGATAGAGAGGAGAGATAGGGATAGGAGAAAAGAACAGACAAACAGACAGACAGACAGACAGACGGACGGATGGCTAGATAGACAGATAGATAGATAGATAGATAGATAGATAGATAGTGGAAAGATAGAAGTTTAATAAACAAGGTTAGGTTAGATTAGGTTAGGTTAGGTTAGCTTTGATTGGGTTAGGTTAGGTTAGGTTAGGCTAGCGTTAAAATGGTTAATCATGAGGTTAATTAAGCTGGAGTGTCAAGAAAGAAGAAAGAACACCAAGAAAAATTAAAATAATGAAGGCCAAGATAAACGATAAGGAAAATCATGAAAGAAAATAAGAAAGAAATGAAGGTGAATACAATGAGACAGATGAAAGAAAAAAGATTGAGAATATCAAGAAGGTAAACCAATACAGAAGATAAAAGAAAGAAGACCAAGACAGAACAACAACAAAAGATGAAGAAAAGACCTTAACTTAACCCGTCTGTGAGTTATAGTTCAATCAGGGTGTTAGAGGTCCGTAGACTTACTCACATCACCACCTGTTCTTCCCATTTTCTCTAGTGAGTAAAAAAGAAGCGGTTAAAGTTTCGATACTGTTGAGTTAAGCCTCGAGGGGTGTGTGTGTGCGTGTGTGTATGTGTTCTAAAAATAATAATAATAATAATAATAATAATAATAATTAACGGCTTATTGAAACAGTTCTGCAGCCCGAAGGCTGATAATATGTATTGGACATAAATGACTTATTACATACATTGGTAGTTTAACAAAAGCCTTCATTAGAGAAAGGTAAAGGAACATACAGTGAACATACAGATTAATGTTTACAATGGAGGCCACGTAGATCATGTGCGCTGAGGTGTTGAACAGCAAACATGTAGTGTAGTAATTCCCTCACAGATGGTGTTATGAGGGCCTGACGTGGTGTAGTAATTCCCTCACAGATGGTGTGATGAGGGGCCTGACGTGGTGTAGTAATTCCCTCACAGATAGTGTGATGAGGCCTCTGGTAGTTCCCTCACAGATGGTGTGATGAGGGGCCTGACGTGGTGTAGTAATTCCCACAGATGGTGTGATGAGGGCCTGACGTGGTGTAGTAATTCCCTCAGATGGTGATGGGGGCCTGACGTGTGTAGTAATTCCCTAGATGGTGTGATGAGGGGCCTGAAATGTGTAGTAATTCCCTCACAGATAGTGTGATGAGGGGCCTGACGTGGTGTAGTAATTCCCTCACAGATGGTGTGATGAGGGGCCTGACGTGGTGTAGTAATTCCCTCACAGATGGTGTTATATGAGTGAGGTGTGGTCCCAGGCCTCCCTATCGTGGACGGATTAACACATCGCTGCTTGTTGTTGGGTCTCACGGCCAGTTATCACTGGGTACCTGGGACCTCATTCTGTGAAGGTTAACTTGGGTACGACTCGGCTGTTACTCTTGAGTTGTTCTCACTTACTTAAGCACTGTTCACCACTGTTCACCTCTGTTCAACACTGGTTCCATTCCTTTCCTAAATGAAATTGTAACTCCTGGCGAGAACTTGTTGATATTTCGGTGGGGAGGAGGGGTCCAGGGGAGGGAGTTGATATGGGCCAACTTAGCAGTTGACCTGGTTGCTCCCAGTGGAGCGCCAGGTACGTCTTGACCCTTCAGTGGTCAAGGATGAAGTGTGTGTGTGTGTGTGTGTGTGTATGTGCGTATTTCGTCTCTAAGTAACATTTCCAAGGAGTGTCAATTCTTTCGTAAAATATGGAAAAGGTAAATAGTCATTATGTGTTATATTTTTTTATTAAGGCTGAACCAAAGAGTTTCCATATCTGGTATTAATATTTTTTGCAAAAAAGAAAAGAAAAATAGGATGGATATATAATTAGCGAGAAAAAATAGCCTCCACTTTATCAACTTTTGTAAAAAAATAAACAAATAAAATATTACTTTGGTGATGGAAACAAAATAATTTTTAGATAATTCTGTTTTTATATTTAGATTAAGATACCGACTTATATGATAATGTCTCCTCTGAGTTTAAGCCAACACTGGGCAAAGCTCATCACCTGCTAACAGTGTACAGGGGATAACTCGACCAGGTAAAACAGCTAAAAAAACACGAAGAGGAAAAAGTTAACCTAAGCTAAGCTACACTGACATATCTGAATAAGATCTTTGTTTCTGATTTTTGTAAACACCAGAAAAATTTGGTTACTTAATCAGTTTTGTCGTTGTGGATTGGATCTTGTGTTAAGTTTTACCCGAGTCTACTAGTGACCTTAGGATTACATTAAGTATCCCCATAAAACTTTCATAAAGAGAGCATGAAGGATTTAGCTTAGTCTCCCCCATCCCCCCCCTCTCTCTCTCTCTCTCTCTCTCTCTCTCTCTTTAATGTCTCCAGATTAGCCGTGTCTATGTTCTCCCTCCCTCTCTCCCCCGCCCTCCTCTCCCAATTCCCTCTCTCTCTCCTTCCATCTGTAACATGTCGGAGCAAGTAGAGTCACATCCCTCTCTCCCTCCAGACTCCAACCAACTCCTTCTATTCCTCATCCTGATTTATTGGAACTTTCAACTCTCTCTCTCTCTCTCTCTCTCTCTCTCTCTCCTTATCTTCACCCTTCTCCTTTCCCCCTCCCTCCCCATAACTCCTTCCTCTCCACCTCTTCCCTTCGTCATTCTCCCTCTCCCTCCACCCTTCCCCCCTTCATTTACCCCTTTTCCTTCTCCCTCAGCACCTCGGATTTAACAGAGTCCCCCCCCCTACACCCCCCACCGTGCACCCACTGCCACACCTCTTCTCCCCACCGCTAAGCTCTCCACCTCCCAGTCTGCAGCTCCTCCCTCTCACCCCCAACGCCTACCCCTGTCTCCCCCAGCACCTCAAATAGCCTTTGATAGGCTTATGCTCCCCACACTATTCAACAGCTCTTCGCTTCCCTCATATGGTATGATTGGAGGCGGCGAGGTGTAGGGGAAGTGTAGAGGGAGAGTGTTGGGGAGGTGTTAGGGGTGTAAGGGGGAGGTGGGGAAGAGGTGCAGGGGAGGTGTAGCATGGGGTGTGGGGTAGGTGTAGCATGGAGTGTAGGGGAGGTGTAGCATGGGGTGTAGAGGAAGTGTAGCATGGCGAGGGGAGGTGTGTAGCATATGTAGGAGAGGTGTAGCATGGGGTGTAGAGGAAGTGTAGCATGGAGCGGAGGTGTAGCATGAGGCAGGGAGAGGCGTGAAAGGCCAAGTGTAGAGGAAGTAGCATGGCGGGGAGGTGTGTGTGCCATGAGTGTAGGAGAGGTGCATGGGTGTGAGAGGTTTAGCAAGGAGTGTAGGAGAGTAGCATGGGGTGTAGAGGGAAGTAGCATGGGGTGTAGAGGAAGTGTAGCATGGAGTGTAGGAGAGGTGTAGCATGGGGTGTAGAGGAGGTTTAGCATGAGTGTAGGAAAGGTGTAGCATGGGGTGTAGAGGAAGTGTAGCATGGAGTGTAGGAGAGGTGTAGCATGGAAATGTAGGGACTAAGGGTGTAAGGGAGGTGTAGCATGGGTTGCAAGGGAGGTGTAACGGGCATAGGGGGGTGTAAGGGGTGTTGGACTGCAAGGGTCGTAGGGAGGAGGGTTTAGGGAGGTGTAAGGAGGTAGTGTATAAAGTTGCAGGGGGAAGAGGAAGGAAAGTGTAGGGGGTGTAGTGGGGTGTAGGAGGGTGTAGGGCCGAGTCCTCTCTCCATTACCCAGGGCTAATTTGAGTCTGTTAATCTTGATTCATGATGGAGTGGTGGGAGAAATATTATGTAGGTGTCAGATGAAGCTACAACAGCAACAACAACAATAATAATAATAATAATAATAATAATAATAATAATAATAATAATAATAATAATAATGATAATAATAATAATAATAATAATAATAATAATAATAATAATAATAATAATAACAACAACAATAATAATAATACCCGTAATAATAATAATAATAATAATAATAATTATACAGTATATTAATAATAATAATAATAATTACAATAATAATAATAATAATAATACAGTATATTAATAATAATAATAATAATTACAATAATAATAATAATAATAATAATAATAATAATTATACAGTATATTAATAATAATAATAATAATAATTACAATGATAATAATAAGCACATCTAGAAAATAAATCGCAGAAAGAATTATTGCTTCGAATGGTAGATGACGGCTCCTAACCTCTCCTCGTTCCCCAGAAGGTAAAACAGTAGGGTGTTAAGTGACATCTCTAATTAAAAAAAATAATAATTTGTTTGATTTGTTTGTTTTTTTCTCCTTTGGGATAACTCCAGCACTGACGACTAGCTGAGACACCATTTTCATTATTTGGCTTTTGCGCCGTGTTCACCTCCCCTCCCAGGAGCTCTACCATACAAAATACGATCATAGTGGAGAGAGAGAGAGAGAGAGAGAGAGAGAGAGATTTAACACAAAAAGAGGTTCTTTAACTAATTCTAAATAATTCTATGGGATGACCTCGAAAACACTTACGACAATTAATTCACAGACGATATTGGATTTTACAGGGAAAGACGCGCACCTATCTGAGTCTCTCCCCGTGTCGGAGGTTCCTCGCCCTGGTGACGAGGAAGTCCAATTCATCTCTCAAACGCTATGGGATGATAGGCTCTGATTTGGTATCTTCAGTCGGACGGAGAAACTAACTTCATCAAATGTATTCATGTCCCCCCTCCTCCTCCTCACCCCCCTCTCTCTCTCTCTCTCTCTCTCTCTCTCTCTCTCTCTCTGTGCCAAGGGCTGTTACACTAGCCACCACAGCCTCACACTGGACAACAGTACACATAGCCAGAGAGAAGAAGAAGGGAGGCAACGTGAAGGGAAAAGATAAAAGTAAAGATGAAAGTAAATAACGAACTAAAGATAAAGGAAAGAAAGATAAGAGATGCAGGAGCGCGAGAGAAGGAGAAGATGTAGGATGGACTGAGAAGAAAAAGGAGATGAGAGAGTAGGAGAAACAAGAGAGAAAGAAGAAAAATTAAAAGAAAAAAAACCAGCATTGAGAGAACAAAGAAAAGGAGGCGAAACAGTAAGAAGCATTAAGAAGTTAGTAAGGAAGAGAAGATTAAAATTATCTCAACAGACAGACAGACAGACAGACACACACACACACACACACACACACACACACACACACACACACACACACACATACATCTCTCACGTTTAATTCCACTTACAAAGGAACATTTTTACTCACCACTATGGCACAAGCTAATAAAAAACCGCCAATGCCATATCCGGTTGAAGGCGACTCACTGCTGAAATGGGAGAGACTAATAACATCCACGAGCTTCCGGAAACAAAATAACCCCAGGAAGAAGAATAACACGGTTTAAGGTTTCCACGAGCCATGAGTGTGGGTAAAAAGTGTGTGTGTGTGGGGAGTGAGACAGTGTGAGGAGTTGTATATCTGTGGGAGTTAATGTGTGGTCAGATCTGCCTCACGCTGCTATTTGGTGAGGTGTGGTTAGGTAAGGTTAGGTTAGGTTAGGTAAGGTTAGGTTAGGTTAGGTTAGGTAAGGTACAGTCGTCTTACTCCACCAAGGGGCACCAAACCATCTACATGAATGGTTCATCTCCTCCTTGTTTCTAGGCGCTGGAGTTGGTATACACGATGAGTACATATATGCAAGAGTACACACACAAACACAAACACACACACACACACACTCACTTGTATATAATTATTTAAAAGAGGATAATTTACCAACTGTCAAGAGAAAATAAAGTTACCTGGTTTCTTACTTAGAGATATAAAAAAAAGGTTTATATCTACACCTTAATCACCCCCTGGAAAAATTCTTCAGTTGCGTTCACTTGGGGAGGTAAAACTTGTCCTTTGTAATTAAACCTGTATCAGTCAAATTTTAACGGTACACATATGTTAAACAGGATATGTCTTAAGCTGAATATGACTTAAGCTGGATATGTCTTAAACTGTATATGTCTTAAGCTTAATATGTCTTAAGCTGGATATGTCTTAAGCTGAATGTCTCAAGCTGTATATGTCTTTAGCTGTATATGCCTTAATCTGGACATATTTTAAGCTGGATATATCTGTAACTGGATATGTCTTAACTTATCATTTTCACCACCTATCAGCACAGTCGTCGTTCGGCCAGTCAGTCAGTGCCTTGTTCCGGCCTTCATCCAGTGTAAGTACAGGGGGAAGCCAGAGAAGACCTTGCTATGTTTGGTAGTGTGATAATGTTTGAGTGTATGATGGTCTGCTGGGTATGAGATAGAGGTAGTAGTGTGTGTGTGTGTGTGTGTGTGGCAGCATTATGTCAGTGTTAAGGTACAAGCACTGCTTGCTCACTCTCGCTTTCAGCTGCAGCCGCTGGCTAGCCCTCGTGGCAAACAGGGAAGCAACTTGCATAAAGCTTCCCTAGCCAGTACACAGCCTCCTCACCATCAAGATTCCTGCTGTGCCTCCTCGTGGAAACACACGGTAAATGGGTGCCTCGTGGGCCCAGGCTAGATCAGCAGGGGATCTTGGAGTAGCAGTGGGCCCCAGAGGGATGGCGCATAGGCCCACTGGCATGTGGACACGTCCTGGCGCCTACCAACCACCGCCCCGCTGCCTTGCGGATTAACTTTAGCAGGTATAAGGCTACGGGAGTAAACCCCGAACGAAAAATCTGTGGTGGAGCCCCATATCAGGCAGACATGCTTACAGAACTCCAACAAAACCCCAACGGCGGTGTAGGTGGAAGAGGTCACCACCAAGGAAACCCAACGACTACACCGGCGGACGAAGACAATGCCTGATGGACAGGCTACTAAGGTGAAAAACAACAAACTGGACTATCGGCAGTCCATTGCGACTCTCCCACTCCCCAGTCATTGCAGCACTTGCACCACTGGATCAGGAAAAGGGAGAGCCAAGATGTGTGGTTGCAGCCTGCGCTCCTGCCTCACTACATTAATCAACTCACGCGCAACCTTCATCCAGTTCATCATACTTCTCGTCATCATCAAAACTACTATACCCCCAAAAGTCCTATGGCGACGGAAGAGTGGCGACGGGGACAGGCAGAGATGACTGCTGGGAGTCTCTAGTCACAACTCTGCACATGGGTGGCATAGATAAGATGGTCGTTTATACACTGGGATCTAGGCAACAATGCAATCCGGTCCTGGCTGTGCGCATAAACAGCCCTTTTGGGGAGCCACTCTGCTCACCCCACATGGGGAGGGGGCTAGAAAAGGTCCCCTAAACATAGCCTGCCTAAAAACCCAACCCGAATGGGCAGCCGCACTCAGTAAGGTCATCCTTATGTTGTCGAAAACACAACCAAAATCACAGATCCAAACCAAAACAAACCATACAACCTCTTGTGGTCGCTGCATTGAATGTCAGGACCCTTCTGGATACTGGCACAAATGAGCGTCCTGAGAGAAGAACTATCCTGCTGGGTATGAGATAGAGGTGGTAGTGTGATACAGTCTGACTATATGATGGTCTACTACAATTATCAAATTCACACTAAAATATCAGGACACAGATCACGTAGTTCAAGCAAGTGGAAATAGGTTTACACTAGAGGTTCAAAACTCTCGAATTTGAACCTTTTACTTTATATTTTCCTCTTTTTTTTCAATAGATACGAGAATATACCAATATATCCTACAGACATAAGATTCTCCATATATTCTTTTAATTTCTGACAGTACAATATTTTCTTCGTTCTATCAAATACCTTTTTCATATATTTTTTTATAAAGATCTCTGTTGTGGAGTCGTGAATAGAGTCTATAATTTTTTTTTCCAGTCACTTTTTTTTTAGTTTACAGATTAAATTGAGCGAGAAAGTTGTGTGTACAGAAGTCTTTTGGGCGTGGCCTTGATCCATAAGATTTTGTTTCTCTTCCTGTAATGACACAAAGACCTCCATATCCCCCCCACCCCCTCCTTTCTCTCTCCTTCTCTCTCATAGCTACCATCACCCCTTCACTCTCTCTCTCTCTCTCTCTCTCTCTCTCTCTCTCTCTCTCTCCACGTCACTTCTACTCTGTGTCGTCCCCGTCTGATGACAGGCATGACTGGTCTCTTGAGGCAGCGGGGAGTGAGAAAAGAGGAGACGGCGGGAAAATGGAGTGACAGAGAGAGACAGAGAAAGGAGACACAGATAGACAGTAAGACAAAAAAGACAGAGAGAAAGAGAAAAGAGAGAGAGAGGGAGGAAAGGGCACATAGAATGAAGGAAAGATATGGAAGACGGAAGTGAGAAGAGGGATTTAAGACAGAAGGGAGGATGGAAAGATAAGGGGGAATAAACTAGAAGTGGAACAGAGGATGGAAGAGATGGGGATAGAACAAACCTCTCAAAAGAAGATGATGTGAAGAGTAGAGAATGAGTGAATGAAGCGGGAAAGAGATTGAGATAAGAGTGATAGGAGAGGAGAGAGAAGTAAGAATGAGAGAATGAGGAAGTGAGAATGAAAGAGGAAGATAGGATGGGAGGAATATAAAAAGAGATGGGTGGAGAATCAAGAATAAGCGGAAGAAGGAGAGAGTGAGAGATGGAAGACAGGTTAAAGTGACAAGGGAATAAGAATGAGGTGAATAAAGGGAAATATAATTTATGGAAGAAGAGAGGAGTACAAGGAGTTGAATGGGGAGACAGAGAGAAGAAAGAGAGAACAAAGGAGAAGAAGGGAGACTGGAGAGGAGAGAAAAGAGGCAGAGAAGAAAGTGAAGAAGAGGGGAGAATGAGAGTAAGGAGGGGGAGGGAAGGAGGAAGAGGAAAACGAGAGGAGAAGAGAGAGAGCAGGAAGCTCTACAACAAGGGAGAACGAGGAGGAAAAGAAGAGGGATAACAGAAAGGGGGGATTTGTATAACATGGGGAGGGGGGGAGAGGGAGGAGGTTAGGGGAGAAAGAGAGGGAGGAGGGAGATCTAGAACAAGGGAGAGAGTGGGGGAGATGAAGGGAGAGGGAGGTGGAGGAGGAGAGAGAGGAGGTAGGGAGGGAAGAGGTGGGAGAAAAGAGGAGAAAAGAGGAGGGGATCACAGAACAAGGAAATTAGGAGATCAGAAGGAAGAGGGAGGGAGGTAGGAGGGAGGGAGGGAGGGAGAGTTGAACCCGAAGAGTATTGCGTAGTTAGAAGTTGCTGACAGTGGCGTTAGTTATTGATTCTGCCACCAGGTGTCTCTCACGTCTCCTATTATACCCAATTCTCAAATATTTCTGCCGTAAATATTCCTCGTCAATTAAGATGTGAGAAACACTACGACCCAAAAATATATAATAATAATATATTATGACTTTCTACCTTAGCTTGATAATATTTACTTAACATCAGATAAAATTAAGGTACATTTTCTATTTTTCTTTGAAGTTCCAGTATTTTTACCTTTGTCTCTTAATTAGTGCTGAGTGAAGGTAACTATTTAAGGTAGAGTCTCAGTGCATTTACGGTGACATTATTGACCAGAGGTTAGGTTGTCACTGTTTGGTTAAATCGTTTGAATTCTTTTTCCACATCGTTAAGGGAAAAATTTATCGTACGAGCTTTTGATAACCCGAGCCTAAAGATCAGGTGGATTCTCAATGATTCTTACGTCAATTTTCTTCTCTTCACTTCACTCTAAGCCTTATAATCACCGTCTTATATCAACATCATTTTAGTGTTCATCATTATGTATTTAATTGAATATTTCTTAAATTCATAAAGGTTCGTAGGTGAAATGTTTATCTTAAAGGGATAAGTGAATACACATCCAACTCTCTAACTTATAGTGCATTCAAAGATGGCAGATGAAATGGTGTCAATAGTTCAATCTTTGATACAAACTTTTATAATTTTTTCCGATATACGAATGTAGGTCCTGTTGTCTTTTCTACAAACTCTTAAAAACTTTGCCATACGTACGACAGTAGGTCCCGCTGTCTTGTCTACTCACGTCAGATGTAATACGGATATCTCGCATTTCCAAGTTCAATTATCACGAAAATATAGTTCGGAAATGTGTTGGAAACTGCGTTGGTCTCTCTCAGGTTTACCAACGAGTGTTTATTTTTGAGATATGACGAGAGGCTAACGTAATCACGCTTAGTTGTCATGGTTACCGTTGTAAACAAAGGCGCCCCCCCCCCCACACACACGCAAATAAAGAAAACAATATAACTCAAATTAATAAAGTTCACACACCTGCACCTATCCACACATACAGAAACAAGCAGATGGACTATAAACACAAAGAACACAAACACAGTACGCGTATATAAGAGAAATATAGACAGACATACAGACACACACACACACAGTCTCTCAGTATATATGAATGTTTGGATGTATATTTTCATATCCGATGAATTTGATTTTTTAACTAACACACCCACAACAATAACACACCCACAACAATAACACAACCATAACACTAACACAACCATAACACTAACACAACCATAACACTAACACAACCATAACACTAACACAACCATAACACTAACAAATAACAACACTTAACACTAACACAACATGACTAACACAAACAAACACTAACACAACCATAACTAACACAATACATAACACTCAACACCATAACAAACATAACACATTAACCAACATAAACACACTAACACAACCATAACACTAACACAATAACATATAACACTAACAACAACTAAACACAACCATAACACTAACACAACATAACACTCAACACAACATAACACTAACACATGTAACACTAACACAACCATACATAAACATATAACACTAACACAAGCCATCACACTTCAACACAACCATAACAACACAACCATAACACAACACAACCATAACACTAACTCAAACATAACTAACACAACCATAACACTAACAAACCTAACACTAACACAATAACACCTCACATAACCATTAACACAACACTATACAAACTAACATACCCAACACTCAACATTGACCATAAAACTACAGCACAATACAACATACAACTAACAACCATAACACTAACAAAACAACACAACCATAACACTAACACAATACAACACCTAACGAATAACACAACACAACCATCAACACTAACGCATAACACTAACACACCCATAACACTAACACAATCTAACTAACACAGCCATAACATAACACAACCATAACACTAACACAACCATAACCTTCAAACCATAACACTAATGCATATAAACACTAACCCACATAACACTCAACACAACCATAACACTAACACATAATACACTAACACAACCATAACAATATAACACTAACACAACCCATAACACTAACACAACCATAACACTAACACATATTAACACAAGCATACCAACACTAACACAACCATAACACTAACACAACCATAACACTAACACAACCATAACACTAACACCATAACCTAACACAACCACCAACACTAACACATAACCATTCACTAAACACCAACATCACTAACACAACCATAACACTAACAACCATAACACTAACACACCATAACATAACACATAACACTAACACACCACATAACTACTTAACCATACGCTAACATAGCAACTAACACTAGCACATTTATACACTAACACAACCATAACGTAACACCCAACCAACAACTAACATCACTAATAGCATAACACTAACATATAACACTAACACAATAACACTAACACAACCATAACACTAACACTTTTAACACTCCATAACACTAACACAAAACACTAACACATAACGCTAACACAAGCCATAACACTAATACAAATGACAACACATATAACACCCAATCATCAACAAACACAAAGCATATACAAATACATCAAACTAACACTAACTGATACATAACACTAACACAACCATAACACTTAACACAGCCATAACACTAACACAACCATAACACTAACACAACATAACACAACTAAACACCAACCATAACACTAACACAACCATAACACTAACACAACCATAACACTAACACAACCATAACACTAACACAACCATCAAACGCTACAACCATAACACTACACCCATAACACTAACACAACCCAACACTACCCACTCATACCACCATCACTAACACAACCATAACACTAACACAACCATAAACTCTAAACACAACCATAACACTAACACAACCATAACACTCACAAACCATACATAACCACCATAACACTAACACAACCATAACACTTACACCAACGCTAACACTAACGCCAACCACAACACAACCACCAACACTAACACAACCACAACACTAACACACCATAACACTAACACAACCATAACATAACACAACCATAAGCACAACCCCACCAACACTAACACAACCACCAACACTAACACCATAACACAACCACCAACACTAACACAACCATAACACTAACACACCGCCAACACAACCACCCATAACACTAACACAACCATAACACTCAACCATAACTGACCACCATAACACTAACACAACCATAACACTAACACAACCTAACAACACTCATACCAGCCATAACACTAACAACCATAACACTAACACAACCATAACACTAACACACCCATAACACTAACGCACCATAACACTAACACAACCATAACACTAACATAACACTACAACCATAACACTAACACAACCACCAACACTAACACAAACACAACACTAACACCACCAACACTAACATAACACACATAACACTAACCTAACACTAACATAACATAACACAACCATAACACTAACACAACCCTACTAACACAACCACAACACTAACACAACCATAACACTAACACAACCATAACACTAACCAACCATAACACTACCACCAACACTAACACAACCATAACACTAACACAACCATAACACTAACACAACCATAACACTAACACAACCATAACACTAACACAACCATAACACTAACACAACCATAACACTAACACAACCACCAACACTAACACAACCATAACACTAACACAACCTCGCCAACACTAACACAACCACGCCAATCACAATAACAACCACACTAACACACCATAACACAACCACCATAAACTAACAAACCATAAACACTAACAAACCATAACACACCATAACGCAACAATAACACCAACACACCATAACACAACCACTCTAACACTAACACAACCACCATAACACTAACACTAACCATAACTAAACCACTATAACACTAACACAACCATAACACTAACACAACCATAACACAACCAGTATAACTAACACAACCACCATAACACTAACACAACCATAACACAACCACTATAACACTAACACAACCACCATAACACTAACACAACCACTATAACACTAACACAACCACCATAACACTAACACAACCACAACACTAACACGCCATAACACAACCACCATGAGCTCACAAGGTAATCCAGGGTAATTAATTGTAAACATTAATCAGGTAGTATATTTACCCAGGTATAGGTGAGCTCATCTTCCAGGCCCGACAGTGTAAACATCTGGCTCACCTCATTATGGTTCCACCTGTCTGGCCGAGCCTATTTACCCTCTTTTGGTCTTAACCCTATGCCTTAGGCGGGACTGATATATATATATATATATATATATATATATATATATATATATATATATATATATATATATATATATATATATTAGGTTTAAACACCGCATTATGGACAGCAAAAAGCTTTAAAGCGATATTTCGCATCGTGGGTTATTTTCTTTAGCAACAAGTCGTTGGGTTAGCTTAAATCTTTAGGGGAATTTTGAAACCGTCCAGAATACGTCGTGGTTGTTGGAACCCCGACTTGATATTTCACCCTTTTTAGATTTTTCCTGTCCATAATGCTTTGTTGTCGTTTTTTATGCTTTATGCCAGATTTGGTTTTAGAGCCGAAAATAAACACACCTACACACCTACACACACACACACACACACACACACACACACACACACACACACACCAGCCTATAAATTTCTTATCAAAAGGAAACAATTAATTTGTCTGTGAGTAACTCATAAATCATTCATAATATTTAACATACAGAACGACTCCCTGGGGTGAAATAAACCAATATCACAGCAAACTCTTGCTGTTGTACAACTTTGAAACAGAACTGTGACCTTGACCTTTAACCTGAACTCTCAAACCTGAAGCCTGTAATTCCTGACCAACAGTCAACTTATGTGTCAAGATTCATCATATATGGTCAACGTGTTCATCACTCACACACACACACACTACATCCTTGACCACCGAAGGGTCAAGACGTACCTGGCGCTCCACTGGGAGCAACCAGGTCAACTGCTAAGTTGGCCCATATCAACTCCCTCCCCTGGACCCCTCCTCCCCACCGGAATATCAACAAGTTCTCGCCAGAAGTTACAATTTCATTTAGGTAAGGAATGGAACCAGTGTTGAACAGAGGTGAACAGTGGTGAACAGTGCTTAAGTAAGTGAGAACAACTCAACAGTAACAGCCGAGTCGTACCCAAGTTCAAGTTTAGTTAGAATATAGCATCTGACTATCTTGATAATAATAATAATAATAATAATAATAATAATAATAATAATAATAATAATAATAATGTGTATATATATATATATATATATATATATATATATATATATATATATATATATATATATATATATATATATATATATATATATATATAAAACAAAGAAATATGTCTGTGTGTGTTTGTGTATGTGTGTGTCGCACGAGAATCTAGGAAACTGCTTTACCGATCTGTAGTGATGATGGATGGTGTTATATGTAGTGATGATGATGGATGGTGTTATATGTAGTGATGATGATGGATGATGTTATATGTAGTGATGATGGATGATGTTATATGTAGTGATGATGGATGTTGTTATATGTAGTGATGATGGATGATGTTATACGTAGTGATGATGGATGTTGTTATATGTACTGATGATGGATGTTGTTATATGTAGTGATGTTGGGTGGTGTTATATATAGTGATGATTAGACAATAAAATATTAACAGTTTAATGCTAAAAAAATATACTTTGCTGTACCGTTTAGTGAAAAACATAGTGGAACATTACATACGTTAACTCAGACGTGATGGAAGAAGAAGTTTTGGGGACTGAACAGTGAGACAATGTGGAGCCTCCTGGAGGTAATCCTACGTCAGCCCTGGCGGATGAACCGCCCCGAGCCTTGAACAGCAGGCAGTCGGTCTGAGGAAACAGATCGGGAAATGGAATCGTCTTAATGTTAACAGAAAGTGAACGGCGGACGGTCGGTCACAGGAAACAGATCAGGAAGGAAATCCGTCTTAATGCTCAGAGAGAGCGAACAGCAGACAGTCGGTCACAGGAAACAGATCAGGAAATGGAATCCCGTCTTAATGTTAACAGAAAGTGAACAGCGGACAGTCGGTCACAGGAAACAGATCAGGAAAGGAAATCCGTCTTAATGCTCAGAGAGAGCGAACAGCGGACAGTCGGTCACAGGAAACAGATCAGGAAATGGAATCCCGTCTTAATGTTAACAGAAAGTGAACAGCGGACAGTCGGTCACAGGAAACAGATCAGGAAAGAGAATCCCGTCATAATGCTGACAGATAGCAAACAGCAGAAAGGCCTTCTCTAAAAAATGATCAAGCGCATGAAATTCGTTTGAATGCTAATAGACAGAGAGCTGCGAGATCCAGAATTCTAAGAAAGAATACACAGTGGCATCCACTTGCAAGAGCAGCATTTAACTATGACAATGAGATAGAATATGAAAAGTATCCCTCTGTTGTCATTGGCAACATGGATAAGAAATGTGAACACTGCGGTGCAAAGAAGTATAAAGGAGAATCTTCTGGACTCAGCTGCTCTCATGGGAAAGTACGACTGCCAAATTTGAAAAAACCACCACAACCATTGAAGACTCTCATGCTGGGAACACCAGAGTCAAAACACTTCTTGGAAAATATACTTCCAGATGACATCCTTTGGAGCTACCAGAGTAGTTCGTGAGCACGGATACATGACCACATTCAAAGTCCAGGGTCAAGTCTATCACAAAGCAGGATCCCTCTTACCACTGGAAGATGAGCTGGCAAAGTTCCTCCAAATCTACTTCATGGGAGATCACGAAAAGCAGACTGCACTGGTCAACAGCCAAAATAGTTCACATATGAGATCATGCTCACACAACTAATTTCATATTGCTGAATTCGAATCTGATATTTGTTTTGTTCTATCAGACCAGGTTTTATAAAAAAATCAATAGGTACAAATATTTAATATTCCATCACGTGTCGTGCAAAAGATGAGATTATCTCATGTGACTGTGCTTTCATGACTAATTTCATATTAATGAATATTAATTGGATGTTTCATTCTACCATCAGACCTACTTTCTTAAAGAATAAAAAAAATAGTAAATATAGTAACATTATCGCATCATGCAAGATACAATTGTAAACCTATCACAGATAAGCTCATAAAAAATTGTACCAAAAAACATAAGTTCAAATCCTTTATAATGACAAAATATGAAGTTCTAAAAGTGCTTCTGAACTTTACTCTTTCTCTTGTACAGCTTGCTCTCTTCTCGTTGCAGTGTCCAGCAATAGTCGCCCATCATGTTAGGACTGAATTGTCCCTGATATCTGCTCTCCATTATGGCGATATCTTGATGAAATCTTTCGCCGTGTTCATCACTAACGTCTCCAAGGTTACCTGGGAAAAATTCAATATGAGAGTGGAAAAATGCAATTTCAAGGACATCCTTGCTCCCAATGCATGATAATTCTGAAGCATGGTTGTTACGATTTCTTTGTAGTTGTCAGCACGATAGTTTCCAAGAAAATTCTTTGACACATTGACAAATGATTCCCATGCTTTTTTCTCCAGTGGGTTCAATGTTTTGGTGAATTCGCTATCATTAACTAGTATACGAATTTGTGGTCCATTCAAGACACCTGCTTTCAACTTGGCTTCGGAAACCACACCACCTAGTTTCTGAGATAAGTATAGAGTCCCAGCACCGAATTGATCCATAGCTTTGATGAAATTTTTATCCAAACCGAGCTTTAGATGCAGTGGAAGCAAAAATATCTTTTCTGGATCTACAAGCGGATTGTGAGCACAGTTAAACCTTCCAGGCGCATCTCTTGGTCTTGTCGGCCAATCCTTTCTCACATAGTGCTCTGCATCAGCTCTGCTGTTCCACAAGCACAAAAAGCACATGTGCTTTGTGTAGCCACTCTGAAGGCCCAGTAGTAAACTGATGACTTTGAGATCGCCACATATCTTCCACTGGTGTTTCTCATACTCTATAGCGGCCAACAGAATTTTCATTGTTTCATAGCTCTCAGTCATTTTTGTTGCGTGTGCTATTGGGACAGATGGAAGCCGATTGCCATTGTGTAAAAGAACAGCTTTCAGAGTCTTTTCCTGAGTCTATAAACAGCCTCCAATCCTCTGTCTTGTATGTTTCAGACTTGCAGAGTTGTTGCATGAGAGATACTGCGTCCTCGCAATAACAAAGGTTGTTTGCCATCTTGAAAAATGCAGACAGCTGTCTATGTCGGTAACGCGCTGTAGTGATATGCACTCCATCTTCTAGCAGGTTACGCTGCTTTAGTCTGGATCCCAAAACTTCAGCCTTTTCTTTTGACAAGTTTAGGTCCCTGATGAGATCATGAAGCGCTTCTTGAGTAAATAGTTTAGGCCTGGTATTTTCAGAGTCATCCTGGTAGTCGTTTTCCATTGAGGTAGAGGTAGAATCGGAATCACTCAATTCTTGTTCAGTCGGTGGATTTGGGACTGGAAGTTCAGCACTGTGCGGTACTGGTCGGATTGCAGAAACAATATTGGAGTACTGTACCTTGCCTCGTGTCTTGATTTTTATTCCCTTAATATTTGTGAGACAGAAGTAGCAGTCACTACTGTGGTCTTTAGGTTCAAGCCATATCATTGGTACAGCAAACGGCATTCCTGAACTTCGTTTACCACACATCCACTCGCTCAGGTGGTTAACACAAGACTTACAGGCTACATGAGGTGCCCATTTCTTGTCTTTGTCACCCAAATGACATTTGAAGTAACTTTTGTAGTTCAGTCGAACAGCTTTTGTGATTGGTTTCTTGAGGCTACCAGGAGTGAAGGCACCACATATGTAGCAAAAACTGTCAGCACCGTTCACACACTTGCGACGTTCCATGTTTTGTTAATTTCAGAGTAATTACAAATCATGCAGGTGTAGATATGCAATATCATGAATCAGCAAACTGAAACAAACAAAAAAGCACAAATCAGGACAAAATAATTGCATAAGTGGAGCCAATGAGCATATAAATTACTGTATGAATAGCATGGTACACTAAATATATAGATATGCTGGTTCTGGAAAACTGAGCCTGATACAGCTATACGAATGTCATAATTGAGTTCAGCGCATACAATTACACTAGAATCAGACTGTTTTGATCCAGAACCATGAGAATTTTTTTTTATGTTATCCAGTGATCAGGTGTGGCAATATTCAAGGTGTCAGACATGACATTGTCCTATCTATCCAAGAAATGCTGCATGAGCGCAACACGTATGTACAGTCATTTAAAAATGCCCTGGAAAACATGCCTTCTGACGAGTACAAAGTCAGGATCAAAGCAGACACGACCCCTAAGGGAAAACATGAAAGAAGATTCAATGCTCCTGTAGTTGATGAAGCAGCCATCCTGATTGTCGGTCAAGAGTTTGAGAAACGAGACATCATACTCAAAACGAGAGACGAGTCGCTCACAAGAAGAACATGATGCCACATGTACTGGAAGCTACAATACTGACAGGAAAAGCTAAAGGAGAGGACGTTTTTATACCAAGGATACCTCTCATCACCACTGACCTGCCATTTGAGTTCAAGCGACTTCAGTTCCCGGTTAAAGTGAGCTTTGCCATGACCATCTACAAAAGCCAGGGACAGTCCCTAAAGATGGTTGGCCTAAACCTGGTGTTTCCTCGCTTCTCTCATGGACAGTTCTATGTTGGATGCTCCAGAGTGGGAACTGGCAAAAATCTGTACATACTTGCTGCTAATGGCAAAACCAAAAACGTGGTCTACCTTAATGCACTACAGTGAGACAATGTGGAGCCTCCCGGAAGGTGGCGTCCTACCGTGGCCTAGCTTCCGCTAGTAATAATAATAATAATAAAAATAATAAAAATAATAATAATAATAATAATAATAATAATAATAATAATAATAATAATAATAATAATAATAATAATAATAATAATAATAATAATAATAATAGCAGTTGTAGTAGTAGTAGGGTACATACGCTAATAAAATATTAATTCATCACATTTATCTTCAAGTTAACTGTATAACAATTCTATATTTACATGACCTGTATGTCAATGAATACGACCTCTCTCTCTCTCTCTCTCTCTCTCTCTCTCTCTCTCTCTCTCTCTCTCTTCTCTCTCTCTCTCTCTTTTTCGTTATTCCCTCTCTCTCTCTGTATCTCTCTTTTCCCCAACTCTCTCTCTCTCTCTCTCTCTCTCTCTCTCTCTCTCTCTCTCTCTCTCTCTCTCTCTCTCTCTCTCTCTCTCTCTCTCCGTGTCTACTCCCAATAAATACTGTATATCTTGTTGCCTAACGTCTCACGCACCGGGGTTCGACTCCCAGCACAGCCCATGAATTATTCCTTGACACACCGGCTGAGCTCTTATAGGTCCAGCACTGTCCATTGATTCACACATTTAGTGTTGAGGCAGAAATATATTTGATGTTGCTTTTGTTCAGTGTTTTTAATTGTTATTGTTGTTGTTGTTATGATATTGTTCCTCCTGATATTATTAGTGTTATTAATGTTCACGTTGTTATTATTATTACTGTTATTGTTGTTGCCACTATTACTGTCATTATTGTTGTTGTTGTTGTTGTTGTTGTTATTATTATCATCATTATTATCGGTAATATTATTATTATTATTATTATTATTATTATCATCATCTTGATCATTATAAATTTTATAGCTGCCATAAAATAAAAAAATTAGGTTTTCCCTAAATGCTCAATGCGAAGAAAAATATTAAACCAAATTTAAATATAATTGGATGAAAGAAACAGAAGAAAGGTAAAAAAGGTCAAAATATATTATATGACCATTTGGTTAATTGGGTCATTATTCTGCTCCATAATTGGTGGTTAGTTGGGTATGAATTATACGGTAGACGAGGGATTGTATGAAATATGCGGTATAATTACCTTAGAGTGTATGAGATAAATTGTGTACTATATATATATATTTCTATAGAAAAAAAGTGGTTTTTATGATTACCTGTAGATGCATACATACATACATACATACATACATACATACATACATACATAGAGACAAAGGGAAAACTCCATTAATTTATATAATAACATAATAGTATGGGAACTGATTTATTGTCTGTATAGTAACTCATATGCATATATCTCTTACCCTTTTAGTCTGAATATCTGTTTATTTTTTCGATTTCATCTTATATCTTATTTCCTTACCTTTTTTTTCTCAAACTATCTGTCCATTTGTTTATTATTCACTGACTCAATTATTTCCTTTGCCACAACCATCAGTGAGTGACCCAGACGCTAACCCTGCCAGTGTGTCGAGTCACGGTGAGAAACTGTGATCACAAGAGACATTCATCTCCAAGAGATCGTCTTCATTACGTATTCTTGCGATTTGCATACGTGATACCTTCCAGGACCTATCAAGGTACAGACAACATCCAATAATTGATAACCAAGTCATGCAGAAACGTAATTATATCAAGAATAATTCGTCGGAAATTGTCGATTATAATATACTCAAGTTATTGTAACAGTTTTATTGAAAAATATTATTGAATTAATTCTGATTCAACTCGATAATTATAACTCATGTAAATTATTAACACAGAACGTCACATAATCCGAATTATGTTCTAAATTCACTCAGTACCATTAGCTGAAATGTTTTAATACTTTTTTATAGCTGTGTGACAGGAAAGTCTTAATTGGAAATAATTGGACAAAAAGCTCTGATTAACATCAAAGTGAACGGCAGCTAATGCATATACGTTCACACCCAATCAGCGAGGATTGTCCCAGAGCGAATATTTCTTAAAATATACGTCCCATCGAAAATAGATCCAGACTCATTTTCCATGTTATTTTACCTCATGGATCAATCAATCAAGGTACCAGGGGCACTCTTATACGGCTCACTTCGCATGCGTACTGTAATTAATTCGGTCTTGCGCATGCGTAGGCCGTTTATTCCGTACACAGGTTGTATTGTACCCTCGGCCTCTGACAAAGATGACTGACAAACCTGGGTCGTTATATACCTCCTCAGAAAAATAAAAGATTCTTTGTGGGATCATAAAACCAAATTGTCCAAGATTATTTTGTGGGGGGTTCCAAAAATCCTCACGCCGAACTTATATGAGCATAAGCGTGGCAGGATAAAATAAATAAATCTACATTTTCATATTCTCAACTATTTTTTATTTCTTTTCATTTTCAGTCAAAAGCCTGGCAAAGACCTTTAAATTTTTGTATATGCCTTTAAATTTAATTAAATGTAAATTACTGATTTTTTTTTCTCTGGGTCATTAACTTAAGGTTTAGACAAATTTTACTATTACCTATCTAGTAAAGACTCTGGGGGCTGGAGCATCTATAATACACTAACACAGTAATATTAACCCACGAGATTATTAAGTCTATAGGTGGTCTTACTGCCAACTACCTATTAAAACGGTGTCTGTTGTCTGTAATAGAGAGTAACAAGACCTGTGATCGAGGCTTCATTACTTTAGGCATATTCTTACTGTCGTCTCCTGCAGGTAAACAAACTCTAAACTCTGTGGTGGTAAATGGGTTAGGAGTAAACAGTCTCAAGTCTCCCCCAGCACAAACACGTCACCAACAATCTATAAAGTCTCCTCCAAAACAATAAACAAGTCATCGACAGTCAATAAAATCTCCTCCAAAACAATAAACACGTCACCAACAGTCAATAAAGTCTTCTCCAACACAACAAACACGTCACCAACAGTCAATAAAGTCTCCTCCAACACAACAAACACGTCACCAACAGTCAATAAAGTCTCCTCCAACACAACAAACACGTCACCAACACTAATATGACTAAGACAGTTTCGCTAATGATTCATAGACATTTTACACTATACCGTTATAAAATGTAAAGTACTTTATATTAATATGTTGTTTATTCAGTTACGTATTGTGATAATGTTGGGAAGAATCGTATTTTATAGAGCATAATTTACCAACACATATATAACGTATTTCTCCCTGCAATGTTTACTCGTGAAAAAAATCCAAAATCCGTATTGTCAGTCTTGCATCAGTTTTGAAAATGTATAAAGTGTCAAAAATTCTTGCAGAAAAGAAATATATTGAATAAAAACGACAAAGCAAAGAAAAAATCCTTACAAAAATTATAAATTAAATGCTCAATAAAGGTAATAAAACAAACAAGATCGTTACGCAAAAAAATAAAAATAAATAAATAAACTTAAATCCTTACAAAATTATTAAAAAAAAACAGGAAATTAACAAAACAAAATCCTTTCCTCAAAAATTTAAGAACAATATATTTAATATGACAAAAATAAAATCTTTCATCCAAACAAACTCCTTCAAAAAGCCAGAAAACAGATCCTTGGCCTCACGTCTTCACACCACCTGAGGTGCCGAGTCGTGACGGAGGAAGACCCTGGTTGCTGCAGGTTCAAGAACACGAATCTTCCAGGAGCCGAGACGCAAGATGAAGAAATTTGTCTTCATCTTAAATGTTTTATATTTGTTTTTGTCTTGTGAAGAAAAAATAGCGCTGTTGTCTAGTGGACGAAGCCATCTGTTCATGCCCAGTAACTATCTACTCATGCCCAGTAACCATCTTCTTATGCCCAGTAACCATCTTCTTATGCCTAGTAACCATTTTCTTATGCCCAGTAACCCTCTACCCATGCCAAGTAACCCTCTACTCATGCCCAGTGTTACGAGTGTCCGCCATACGTTGGTTCTGATGGTGTGTGTGGTTAGCTCGGGCAGTTTCACTCATTACTCGCCCACACTGACTGAGTCATCATTTAAGTATTAAATTTGTTTATTACATTATGTATTTATTGTATTATGTTTGACTGTATTAGGTCTGTATATAGGTTAGATAACTGCAACCCTCTCCAAACTTTTTTCCACTCCTTCCCTCCGTCCGTCCGTCCCTCCCTCCCCCCCTCCCTCCCTCTATACCTCCTTCCATCTCGCTTTATCTCCTCTCCCTTACTAACCCAGTCCCCTCCCTCCCTCCCTCCATACATCTCCCCCACCTCTTTCTCTCTTTCTCCAACCTTATTTTCTTACTTCACTCTCTACTTCCTCCCTCTTTCCATCCTTCCCTTCATCCATCCCTCTCCCTTCCTTCCACCTTCCCACTAACGAAACACCATCTTCACTGACCTTAACAACGTGAAACACTCTTATCACACCCAGAAGGACGCCGAGCTTTCATACACCAACACAAATATCACTTCAAAACTCACCAATTCCATCAGCCACTCCTAACACATGAATGAAAGAAAGATAGAAGTTATTACGAGCGAAATCACCTCTGGCAACCTTCATTATAAGATAGAAAATTTTTACCACCTCCCCCCAAAAAAAAAATTCTACGTGAAATAAACGAAGTGATTATAAGAATTCACCTTCATTATCATACAACCCTTTGAATACAACACTCAGAACCCCTAGTTCATTTACAGGAGACGATCCCCGCCCAGATGAGAGGCGTGACAAGTGGATGGGATGGAGAGAGAGAGAGACAGAGAGACAGACAGACACAGAGAGAGAGAGAGAGAGAGAGGATCATAAGTATAGGTTAAATAAAAGAAGATATGGTTGGGTCGTTCATCAGAGACAACAACGACGACCACAACGACTGCAAATGGGTCGTCTTCCTTGATAGACATGACTCTCCAATCTACGGTCAGAGGTAAGATAGGGGAAGGAGGAAGAAGAGGAGGTGTAGAGAGAACGTTAGGGAAGGAGGGAGGGAGGGAGGGAGGAAGGAAGAGGAGGGAGGAGGAGGAGGAGATTGGGAGGTGGGAGGAAGAGAGGAAGAACTAAGGACAGAGGGAAGGAGAAGAGGAATAATAACGAGGAAGACGGAGGAGGCAGGAACGGAATGGGAGGAGGAGGGAGGGAGGAGGAAGAGGAAGAAAGAAGACAGGGGAGAAAGAAAAAGGAGAAGGAGGAGAAGAGGAACATGGGAGAGGAGGAGGAGAAAAGAAAGAGGCGGAGCCATGGGAGGAAAGAAGAAAAGAGAGGGGTAATGGGGGGATGAGGATGAGGAGGAGGGGAAGGGGAAGAGAGAAACCAAGAGAGAGAACGAAACTTGTAAAAGATACACTAAAGGGAAAAGAGAGAGAGAAACAATAAAGGAGAAAATAAAAAAGAGGGTAGACAATAAAGCATATGAAAGGGTTTTAACAATGGGATAATGACACTCACTAATAGATGTACCAAAAGAAAGGGGGAGAGAGAGAGAGAGAGAGGAGAGAGAGAGAGGCAGAGAGAGAGAGAGAGAGAGAGAGAGAGAGAGAGAGAGAGAGAGAGAGAGAGAGAGGAAATTGACTTAGCTACGAGAGGTCTCCCAATCACGTCCATCCAGAGCCTCATAGGGGAAAAATAGGGAAACAGGAAAAAGGCAGGAAGTGCAGATCAAACACAGTG
>NW_024754318.1:125000-127500 GCF_018991925.1 Homarus americanus | reverse complement strand
CGTCAGTGAAGTTGTCAAATCCTCCAGTTTCCGTCTCCACCTCCTCCGTCGACTCATGTCCCTCGGAGTTCCTGCCCCCAAGCTCCTCAGTGTTTACTCAACATTCTTACTTCCCAAGCTCACCTATGCCTCCCCTACCTGGTCTTCCTCCCTAAATGCCACACAACGTAAACACCTAGAAAAAGTGCAAAAGTGGGCATGCAAAATTATTCTCTCCCCTTCCTACTCCACATATCAAGAAGCGCTCAACACACTGACCCTCTCGGCTCTCACTGACCATCACCACGACCTCATCTGCAAATTTCGGAGAAGCTTCTGCACCATCCACAACACCGGCTCCTACTACCACCCGAGATCCCTCGCCCGAGAATTGCTGTTCGACACCACAACCGCATCCAGCCAATACGAGCACGAACTGATCGCTATAAGAACAGCCCAGTCCCAACCATTGTAAAAATTATCAATAACTTGTAATCAACCAGTGTATTCACTCCCAGTCAATCTTACTTTTTGCACTGTCACTATGTTGGAATGCCCTGTAGTTTGAGCTTCTCTCCACCTAGTTATTATATATCATATTTGTATCACTTATGTTACCTGTATACTATTTGTAAATCAAGAGACCCATTCCCCAATTATATAACTGTATATCTTCAGCCTTCCGGCTGCCATGCTCTTTCAATAAACCGTTAATTATTATTATTATTATTATTATTACACACACACTTGTACTGAACACAAAACAAATGAGAAAAAATATATATATAGTATAAGTTCAGGTACATATCAGTTAATGTTGTCCTACAATTATTTTTATTTTATATCACACACGCATAATAGGGATCTCTCTCTCTCTCTCTCTCCAATTCATTACCTCCTATTATTCACTCTCTCCTTAACCCCCTATTCCGTTAACCCTCCCATCCACCCACCCTTTGATCTCTTCCCCTCCCCCTCCCCTTCCCTCTCCCTCTCTCGCCCCCCCCCCCTCCTTCCCCTACCTCCCACCAAAACAAGGGAGGGATAGTATATGCGGGTGTAATAATTGCCTATGCAAATGTGTAACTCGCCAGACTTGAGGAACACTACAATGCATGCGGGTTGGTTACTATGTTTGTGTGTACGTATGTATGTCTGTCTGTCTGTCTGGTCTGTGGAAGAGGTAGAGGCAGGTGGGGAGAGGTAGGGAGAGGGCGGGTGGTAAGATGGAGGGTGTCTGTAGCTGGGAGTGGGGAAGGTATAGATGCTGTGGAGGTTTGATGTTGGCGGTAGAAGGAATGTCTGGTGATGAAGGGAGGGGAAACGTCATTTTGTTAGAAGTTCAGTGTAGTGAAGAAACAAAGTCGTGTCCTGAATAAAGTTTACTTATTTAACAACACCTGCCCTCATATGACTGGCATTCTGGGTGTCGTCTCTATGAAGAACTGGTCCACCAGATCCACCACCTATGTTAGCACAGACCACCCTCACCTGTTTACACCTATAACACGTCCTTTAGTGATGCTATACTCTCCTTGTCTCACTGTGGCCTTGTTCAGTATATCACCCGTATGCTCACTTAACATCTTTTGAAATGAGTGTATTGTCATCTAGAATATCAAAGGCCATAATATAAAAAAATTTGAAACTATAGTGTGTGTAGAGTGACGTACCAAGAGTTTTTTGGTTTAAATTAGATGTACATTATAGCTCTAAGGGTTTGTTATGACGTTAATCCCTTCATTACCGGGACGACTTTTTTCAGCTCAGAGAGGAGCCCGTACACAAGGGATTAGTAGACTATCTTCTCTAATCTCAGGTGTAATCTATAGTTGAACGCTGCAGTTAAATAATAATAATAATAATAATAATAATAATAATAATAATAATAATAATAATAATAATAATAATAATAATAATAATTAACGGTTTATTGAAAGAGCATGGCAGCCGGAAGGCTGAAAATATACAGTTGCATAATTGGGCAATGGGTCACTTGATTGACAAATAATATACAAGAAACATAATTATGTGGTACAAATATGATATAAAATAAATAGGTGGGGAAAACGTCATAATACAGGGCATTTCAACAAGTTATTGATAATTTTTACAATGGTTGGGACTGGGCTGTTCTTATAGCGATCAGTACGTGCACGTATGGGCTGGATGCGGTTGTGGTATCGAACAGCAATTCGCGGACGCGGGATCTCGGACGGTAGGAGGAGCCGGTGTCGAGGATGGTGCAAAAGCTTCTCACCAAATTTGCAGATGAGGTCGTGGTGATGGTGCCAGGCGTGTACACATCACACACACACACACACACACACACACACACACACACACACACACACACACACACACACACACACACACGCGCGCGCGCACACACACACACCTCCTGCCACCTGTAGCCCCCCACCCTACTCGCGCAGTCCGCCACTACAACAAAATTCAGTCCATAAGAGCCCGCACCGATAGATATAAGAACAGCACCATCCCATCTATTGCTAAAATAATA
>NW_024754318.1:27500-120000 GCF_018991925.1 Homarus americanus | reverse complement strand
TCAGCCTATTTTACTATAAACTATTCTCTCACACCGTCTCTTATAGATACATACCTGATGATATGACTTGAAACTCACCCCTTACGAACGGCATGCTGTTTTTCACCTCTAAGTTTCACCCCTATAGACGGATGGACAGTATAAGCGATGACACAGGCAGATAATACGTGTACACATTTATCCTTCACACATCACTAGGTGCGTCTAGTTGAGAATGACGCCAGCCAATGAACACGCACATCGATAACGTACATAGACACATTAAGCAGAGTCATCCGTGTGTGTGTGTGTGTGTGTGTGTGTGTGTTTAAAAATATAGTTTCTTATACGTTAAGGGGAATCCCAGGGCTGTAAACAACCATGTATGTACTGTATGTATGTATATATGTATGTATGTATATATGTATGTATATATGTATCCGCACCCACCACGCTCAACCCTTTTCCCCATCTCCCCTTCCTCCCCTCCCCTTCCCTCCTCCTCTCACTGGCACACCCACACACACCTTAAAAATAAATGAGGAAAATAATGCACTTTTAGTTGTTGCTGGAAAGAGGAATTTCCCGTATCTGGCATAACTCTTACCCAAATTGTCCTTGAAATGCTGAAAACGTTATTAATTGGTACTAAAACGTGAAAATAAAGGGTTGTGAAAATATACCTCTACATGGTGTTTGTTTCTGAGTATAGATGTGTGGGACTTTTCTTTTTTGACGATGATATAAAAATAAAGTCTCCTATCTGGTTATATAGTCAGAGTGATAATTAAACAAATAAACAATGTTAAATACCCATTGGGTATGTACAGAACCCTCTTTACATAACACTAAAACCTTATTAACTTAACCCTAAATCCTCCTTATGGTATGTAAACTATCCCTTAACCTACTATAAATCCCATTAAAAGAAAAATACAGAGCCCCTTTGTTTCTAACCTAAAGACGCCCTAACTAAATACAAAATCTCGTATTCAAGCACAAATTATTAGCAAGGAAGGCGAGGCGCAGTACAAGTTTGCCCAGGTGGTCGGTGACGTAAACACCGAGGTTATGAAAACAAGCACCCTTGTTCCTTGTACAGACGGGTTGAAAATAAATATTCATACACACACACACACACACACACACACACACACACACACACACATACATACATACATACAGTATATATATATATATATATATATATATATATATATATATATATATATATATATATATATATATATATATATATATACACGCACATACTTATGTATACATATACAGTACAGTACATATATAATGGTAGCCCCTCGTGTCCGAGATTTTTTTTTTAATTCGTAGAAGCAGTCACCAACTACACCCTAATTTAACGAGCTGCATCACTCATACAGTGCCAAGGAATGATCCAAGAAGATCGTACATCTCGCCAACTGCAATAGCTAACCATTATCGCAGAACACGTGCCACAAATCGATTTACATCCAGGGTCCTAATTACTACTGGGCAGACAGAGGCAAACGACGTGAAGAACCTTATCCCTGCGTCAACCTGCCCGGGGATCAAACCCAGGATCACTCGCTTGAGAGGCGAGCATGTTGACAACGACACCACAGACACAAACATGCATACAAGAATGTACACACACACAAACACATATACTCCTCCAACTGACCACACCCAATACGCGCACACACACACACACACACACACACATGCATACACCCACACACACCCAGATAAATACCCTCACGTACACATTCCCAACGAATCACCCATCTACCCACCCACTTACCTACCAACACACACACACACACACACATACACACCGATCCTTTCATGGGTAGTTCACACAAGTTCTCACAGCCACAGCTGATCCAGGCGCCAGTCTTTGTCAACACCCTACGTGAACTTGCGTTTTAAACCAGTGCTGAATTGTACACAGCTGTCGTGAGCAATGGTGCGTATGTCTGCTTGCGAATATATATTTGTGTGTGTGTGTGTGTGTGTGTGTGTGTGTGTGTGTGTATAAGGAAGTAAGGGAGAGAGAGTACATTAGGAATCCAAGACAAATATTTTTTTAAAAGAAGGAAATAAAATATAGCAGAAGACTCGCCCAGTTTTTCCACTCACAGGAGCAGCGATGTCCCCACATGAATGCACCCCTCCCGGATTTCCCTTCCCTCCTCCCCTCCCACTAATACTCTTCTTTCCCCCTTTCTCCCTCCTCCCATCCCATCCCTCCCCCCCCTCACCCCTCATTGCATTGCAGGTTGCATAAGGGAATTGAAGGGCTTCTTGAATGGCCCTACCACCCTCCCTCCCTCACTCCCTCCCTCACACCAGAAACTACCACCACTCGCCTCCTTCACCAACATCATCACCACCACTTCCACCTTGTGTCTTTCGAGTGTTGTATAGACGGGAAGAGAATCAAATATACCAAATGAGAAAGGGGGAACATCATTACATGGTATATACAATGTACGAGTATGTCTTGATTTTGGAAGGCATCCTCAGCGACTGTCAAGAGATAAAGACCTAGAAGGGTAGTGGTGGGGGTGGTGGGGGTGGGGGTGGTGGGGGTGGATTGGGGGAGGAGAAGGAGGAGGAGGAGGAGGAGGAGGAGGAGGAGGAGGAAGATGGAGGGAGGGAGGGAGGAGGGAGGTTGTAAGTAGAGAATCGAAAGAAAAAAAAGGAATATAGTTCAACAACAACAATGCAGGTCGGAAGAGTTGGCACGCCTGCAGGATGGGTGTGCTTGTAGGAGAGGGCGGGAGGGGCGGAGGGGTTAGCAAGGTAAATGTGGCGGAGATTTTAATCCTTGACCAAGAGGGAGGGAAGGAAAGGATTTTGAGGCCAGTGGGGCGGACGGGGAAGAGAAGGAAGAAGAAGAAGAGGAGGAGAAAGAGGAAGAGGAGGAGGAGGAGGAGATGAAGGCCGTTTTGGAGAAGGACCAGAGGGATGATGTGATGGAGGGATGGTGAGAGGGAAGGATGGAAGGATGGAAAATGTGATAAAGGAAGGATAAGTGAAATATAGATGGAGTGATGTTTTGGGTGAGTGGGACGTCAATGAAAGAGTGTGTGGGAGGAAAGGGGAAGGGGGGGTGGGGGCGGAAACATGTAATAAGGGAATATGCAATAAGATACAGGATCAAGAGAAGAACTGAGGGAGAGACTGTGTGTGAGAGAGAGAGAGAGAGAGAGAGAGAGAGAGAGAGAGAGAGAGAGAGGTATATATTTAGGGATGATTTAAAAGTTCAGAATGTATGACAGCCCCTGACGCGTAAAGCTACTTAGGTGCTGTGAAGACTTGAAGGACGCCTATCTCAGCGACTAAGAGTGTCCTACAGTGAGTCAGGTTAGTCCTTAGGGAGTCTGGTGAGTCAGGTTAGTCCTTAGTGAGTCTGGTGAGTCAGGTTAGTCCTCAGTGAGTCTGGTGAGTCAGGTTTGTCCTCAGTGAATCTGGTGAGTCAGGTTAGTCCTTAGTGAGTCTGGTGAGTCAGGTTTGTCCTTAGTGAGTCTGGTGAGTCAGGTTTGTCCTTAGTGAGTCTGGTGAGTCAGGTTTGTCCTCAGTGAGTCTGGTGACTGAGGTTAGTCCTCAGTGAGTCTGGCGAGTCAGGTTAGTCCTTAGTGAGTCTGGTGAGTCAGGTTTGTCCTCAGTGAGTCTGGTGACTGAGGTTAGTCCTCAGTGAGTCTGGCGAGTCAGGTTAGTTCTCAGTGAGTCTGGTGAGTCAGGTTAGTCCTTAGTAGGTCAGGTTAATCCTTATGATTCAGGTGAGTCAGCTTAGTTCTCAGTGAGTCAGGTGAGTCAGTACGACGACTTAACCCCTTGAGCACGATGGCGTAACCTCTTCGTTCGATGCCGTAATTCCTTGAGTACGATGACTTAGTCCCTTGAGTACGATGACGTAGCCCTTGAGTACAATTTATCATACTTAGAGGAACAGGTCATCGCATTTCCTCAGAGGGTTAAGGCATCATCCTCATTGGATTAAGTTATTGTATTCAAGGGATGAAAATTTCATCATCTTCTTCTTCTTCTTCTTCTTCTTCTTCTTCTTCATCTTCTTCTTCTTCTTCTTCTTCTTCTTCTTCTTTTTCTTCTTCTTCTTTTTCTTCTTCTTCTTTTTCTTCTTCTTCTTCTTCTTCTTCTTCTTCATCTTCTTCATCTTCTTCTTCTTCTTCTTCTTCATCTTCTTCTTCTTCTTCTTCTTCTTCTTCTTCTTTTTCTTCTTCTTTTTCTTCTTCTTCTTTTTCTTCTTTTTCTTCTTCTTCTTCTTCTTCTTCTTCTTCTTCTTCTTCTTCTTTCTTTCAATCCCGCCAGTCATTTTTATTCTTACTTTATCAATCTTATCTTTTATTTTTTTCTTTCATCCCAATCATCTTATTCTTCAATCTTGTCTTTTCATTTCTTTTTTACCTCCAGCCCACCAAAAATTTCTATCTTTTTGTGAAGAAACTAAATAACGCTGACTCGACTCCTCGGGACTATCTCATTCGTGACCATAACAAGCCCAAGTTCTCATACAGGGTTCGAAACTCAAATCAAAAGTTCAGAAGGGTCACATTGGCCCCTATGTTGAGCCGAAATATTCTCCTGGTTACATCTCAGTGATTACCTAATGGACTGTGACCAAACTTGGATATAATGTTCTTGGGGTGAATTTTTTCTTTCGTCTGTGTGTATTTTTGTCCGGCCCAAAGCGATGATTTTACCCCTTCCAGATTACCTTCAGGGATTTATTTTTTTTATTTTTTCCTTAGATTCGAGCGGCTAATACGGTTGGAGTCTGGCAGGTGTCCAAAGAGAGAAGGTGGAGAATACTTGGGTAAAAAAGTGGACGTGTTTTATATAGAGTGGACACCGAGACAGGGAGAGGGCGGATACTGTGTGTGTGTATGTGTGTGTGTGTGTGTGTGTGTGTATGTGTGTGTAAGATATATGTTAAGACATAAAATAAAAAAAAAGTGACGTGCAGAGATCTCACCGGGGTCTGTTCAGGTAGTATAGACATATTGAGAGAATGGAAAGCGAAATGTTAGTTAGAGGAATGTATAACTCAGAGGTGGGGGGTAAGAAGGAAAGGGGAAGAAAACCAGGTATTAGAAGGAGGGTTGAGGTGAAAAATATATTTCAGCTCAAAAATAAAGTCAGTCAAAATAACACAAGGAATTCAAGTGTTAAATTAAAAGTTTGTCATTATCTATATTTCCGCTCCCTGGCGACTGTAAGGAATTAGACGATATCTTAAATATTTTTCTATTGTATCCCATGCACTTTTATCCTCAGAGCCTTCATGTTTTCTTCAAGGTGTAAGTCATGAGCTGAATACAAAATGTTCTTTACCCCTCGTTGGGCACACGATAAAGTAATCTTCTGAGTCAGAGTAATATAATACCTTACTGGAAATAAACATGATATGGCTTTGTCGGCTGACCTTGGTTGAATTGTCTAACTGTTTACTATTGTTGTGTACCTGCAATGACTAGGTACTCTGGATTTAATGTTGTAGAAGTTGTATTCCTGCACCGTCTCTACATTTACTGTCATTCAAAAAGTCTGCGTCTCCTTCCGAACGAGTCAGTATCGAAACTAAATGAACTAATGCAGCACCAGCAGTGTTGGGACCCTGAACTACACACACCTGTGAGTATTCTGGGTTATAATGTCCCTTACCTAAGGATGTTATACACATTTCCTCTAACATTCTGTTCTGAATATAATAGTAAACAAAAATGAACAAACAAATGATTCCTCTCTCTTTCTCTCTCTCTCTCTCTCTCCGGGTGAGGCGGAACAATGAGAAACCTGTTCCTGTTGTTAACTTTCGTTTACAAATCGTTCGTGTTGTTTAACTACTCAATCAGACACGTTGAGGTAGCGTGGTGGGTCAGTGGACAGTTGTCTGTTTCTGTGACAGTGGTCGAGCCTGACGAGAGCGCCGGACCTTTTTATTTACATTATCATTTGTTCGGCGATTTCTTCTTTATCTTGTGTTAGTGTAGATAAAACATGTTTATCAACTAAACTATCAAAGGTAACTGGTGGAACGTTATCAAGTCTACGAAAGATCCTGTTATTGGATAATTAAAGGAAGCATTAAACAACAATCGCACACATACAAGAGAATACACAACAGTTGTAAACAAAAGCGTCGCAACAACTGTAACTGATAGTTGAGTATAAATTCATAAGACTCCTGAGAAAAATACGTAAATATATAAATTATTAAAGAAAGACAGCAAAAAACTAAATAGAACTTCCAAAGTGCTGAAAATAGACCCCCTGGAGGTGGCCTGATGAACTAGGTACAACCGTCTAGCTCTGCCGAGCCCAGCCAGTTGCTCACCTGAACTGATCACTCGGGTGGGTGACACATTAACACAAGACAATGACATTAATCTCTGTACTGCCCTTAACTGGGTAGTGATATTGGGAGCAGTCATCTCAACCGTACCTATAACCCCCTCCCATCACCCCACAACCCCACACCCATTATCCCCCCATACTTTCCTCACCAATCCTGGAAAGTGGAAAATGGTACCATCTGTCAGGCAACAATGGAAGGTATCAAGAACCACCGACTGGGAAGGGTGTGGATTCCTCCTCCCATTACCCACAATCGATCACCCCACCCCCCCAAACCTCCCTCCCACATCATGGGAAGTGGAGAATGGTACCATCCGTCAGGCAAAAACGTATGGTATCAAGAACCACCGACTGGGAAGGGTGTGGATTCCCCCTCCCATCCCCCGACCCATCCTTCACCCATCCTGGGAAGTGGAGAATGGTACTATCCGTCAGGTAACAACGAAAAGTATCACTTTTTTCCTCTTCCTGCAGTATATCCGGCGTCTATATTATTGTAGGTTATCGCCACTTCCTTGTCATTTATATTATTAGTTTTTCTTATTATTGGTTTAGTAACATCATCATCATCATCATCATCATCATCATCATCATTAAAAATCATCTACACTCTCCTCCTCCCCGTCACACACACACACACACACTCTACTACTACTTTGCTGTCACTCGGAATCGAGTATGATGATCATCGAGCAATGATACAGTGATATGAGTTATTAGGGATGTCACCTAGGTTAGTGAGTTTTGAGGTGGCTAAGAGGCCGATACAAGACCCGCAGCTCGTCCACTTTCGTTGCACATATGGAGGGCTTCATCCACTGTGGGAGGGGCGGTGGCAGGGTTTTTCCGACGTTGGCGCTTCTCTGCCTCGGTTTGAAGTCGGACTAACTCGAAAGTATTGACACCTTTCTGTGTGGTGCTCCGTTCTGTGAGTTGACTCTCGTCAGGGAACTGGGACTCACTAATGGCTGCTATGTCGATGTTATACCTAGCCAGCTCTTTTGCCACAAGGGCAGTTCTTCTTTCAGGATGCTCATTTGTGCCAGTATCCAGAGGGGTCCTGACATTCCATACAGCGACCTGAGAAGGTTGTATAGTTTTTTTTTTTATCTGTGATTTTAATTGTGTTTTCGACAGCGACAGTATTAGGATGACCTTACTGGGTTCGATTGCCCAGTCAGGTTGGTTTTTTAGTGAGGCTATATTTAGGCAAAGGTGGGCACGTGCAACTTTTTTTTGCGCCGCAACTGCAACCGTAACTCTGCTGAAATAGTTGCGCCGCAACCGCAACTATTTTCAAAAAGTTTCTTCACTTTCATCACATTTCTTCATCTACTTTTCTGTCTTCTTTTCCGTCTCATCATCTTCCTTCTTCTTGACCATTATGGATTTCTTTTTTATTTCCTCTCTTCCCTTCTTTTGCTTCTTTTTTTCTATCTTTCTTTTCTCCTTTCTCTCTCCCTCTTCTCTCTTCCCTCCATTTATTCCTTCTGTTTTCCTTCCTTTCTTCCTCCCCTTTTCTCTCTTCTATCTTTCAATTATCCTTCTCTGTCCATATCTTGTCTTCTTAATTTCTCATCTATCTCTTTCTCTCCATATTTACCCTCTCTCTCCCCTCCTACTAATCCTCACCGTTCCTCATATTATCTCTTGCTCCTACATCTATTCTCCTTTCACCCCTTCTCTATCTCTTTCTCCGCATCTTCCCTTTTCTTCATTCCTTTCCTTCTTCCCCTTCATTTCATATCATTCTTCTCTCTCTCTCTCTCCACATCCTCTCTTTCATTGTTCCGTCTCTCCTCTTTCTATTCTCCTCTTCTCTTCCCCCCTCTCTCATTTCTTTCCTTATTTCTCATCTCCCTCTTCCACCTTTCCCTCTCTCTTCATCTCCTCTCTTTCCCTCCTTTTCCTCTACTTCTCTCGCCATTTCCTCTCTTCCCATATGTATCCCTCCCACCACTCTCTCTCCACACTCTCTCTTCCCTCGTCCTCCTCTTACCTCTTCCTCCTCTTCCTTCTTCCTCCTCTTTCTTCCCCCTCTTCCCCTCAGCCACCCCCTGACGCCCGGATGTATGGTGGACAAGTTGATGAATGGAATAATTGCCTCACAACAGCGGTTATTAGGTAAGTCTTTGAGTCAATCAGTAGGGGAAAGTGAGAGAGGGAGAGACAGAGAGAGTGCGTGTACGAGTGCGTGTGAGAGAGAGAGAGAGAGAGAGAGTGCGTGTGCGTGTGTGTGTGTGAGAAAGAGAGAGAGGAAATGCGTGTGTGTGTATATACGTATGTGTGTGTGTGTGTGTGACAGAGTATAGGTGTATAAGAGAATTTTATGTGAGTGTGTGTGTGTGTGTGTGTGTGTGTGTGTGTGTGTGTGTGTGTGACTATGAGGGAAATTATAGGACATATTGGTGACTAAAAGGGAAAATGTGATATATATTGGGTGATTCCATTAAATAATTGAAGACCTTTAAGACTATATGACAAAAACTAGAACATTATTTCTTAGAGAGGAAAAAAATATCTTCCTATAAATTTCTTTATGAGAAACTATAACAAGTTTAGGGAAACCTTAGGGGAAAAAAAACATGTCAAAACTTGGGATATGGTGACGGGAAAAAATTTGGACAATTTCAAGAGACTTAAAGGAAAAGCTGACCAGTTGAGGGGAAGAATCTTTAAGACAGAAAACATATTATTATCAGAAAGATTAATTTTTGGATAATGATTTTTTTTTGAAGGGGTAGGGGAATTAAATTAACGTGATAGGGGAAATTGTCAACCCTAATGATCCTGTATAGCTTAATGTTTCTCCCCTGGTTGGGTTGGATTAGTGAGTAAGAGTGAGCAAGTTTAAAATTTTTAGTTGAATGATATAAGAACACATTATATACATACTATACATATGAGAGAGAGAGAGAGAGAGAGGAAAAGGAAGAGGAAATAGAAACTGGGATTAATTAAGACCGAGAAAGGATGAGGGGAAAATAGGCCGAGTAAGTTAGACAGAGAGTATAGGCCTATGAGAGGGTGAGGAAAGGAGGGACGGAGGAACAGGGAAGAAGAAAGAGTCGTTCCGCCCTGTGCACATGAGGGGGTCAGACGGAAACAGACGGTATTCACTCCCTGTCTCGCCAGGGGGGAAAAAGTGTCTCATCTCTAAAGACAGGGGAAAAAAGTGTCTCATTTCTAAGGACGGAAAAAAGTGTCTCATTTCTAAGTCAGGGAATAAAGTGTCTCATCTCTAAAGATAGGGGAAAAAAGTCTTATTCATAATGTCAGGAAAAGGCTGTCTCACTGCTCCTCCTAATGCCAGGGAAAAAAATAACTTTTTTTCTTAATGTCAGGGAAAAAAGTCTTAATCCTGTTCTCACACCTTGTCATAACAGACGAAGCAAAGGAACATACTCCTACTGATGCTAGGGGAAAAAAGTGGTTTCTTTCTCATGCAGGGAAAAAAACTATCTACCTAGTTCCATACTGTTCCCGGAGACGAAAGTGATTACCTGTAGACATGTTTTTTTTTTCTCTTTCGTACTTTTTCCCTCGTTATTTATTTCCACTGTTGGAAAATTAACTTCTGACCATTTGCCGACGTGTTTCTTTGTCTGTTTTTTCGATATTTTTGGTGTTTTTTTTTTACCATTTGATTCCATTTCCAATGAATTTCACGGACGAGAACATCTTAATTTTCGTTTCTTATTATTACATCTTTTTATATTTCTCTTTGTTTGCCTTGTTTTATGTTATTTCTTTTAATTCAATCAACGTGTTTTAATTTTCTCCTTGAGCACTGAGGACAAAATGTATACAATGAACTTAAGTTACATTTAATCGAGAAGTTGTAACTAATTTTTCAGACACACACAGACACACACACACACACACACTACTGTATATGCGCAAATATTAAGATACTGTACTTAAAAATATCCATATATATATATATATATATATATATATATATATATATATATATATATATATATATATATATATATATATATATATATATATATATATATATATTTATTTATTTACAGAGAGAGAGAGAGAGAGATAATTTGTCAGGTATCAGGGTTTTTCTTCGTATCGATCGCTTGTTTAAAACTATCGTTTGTAAATAATGGGCGTTCGTCTTTAGAGCGCACATGTTTACATAGAAACCACTTACATACAGATGGTACACTTACACAATGTAGTACGTGTTAAAAGTAGTGTGCCACACTTAAACGATGTCATATGTCTTCCTCAGGAGTCATGTGTCACACTAAAACGATGTCATATGTCTTATTCACGAGTAACATGACACACTAACACGGTGTCATATATGTCTCACTTAAAAATAATATAACACACTAACACGGTGTTGTATATCTTACTGCCACGTCGTTTATTCCGGGTTAAAGACAGACAAGGAGCCACGCTGGCAACACTGATGGCCATATGTGGAAGGAAGGGTTGGCAGGCCTGGCTACTCTAAGTGACGTCACAGGCAGCTTGGTCGGAAGGGGTCACGCTCGGCTACCCTGACTTTATCACATTCTCTTTGACTCTTTCAATTAGAAGTTTCAGTTGATTTGCATACACGGAATTTTGCCCTGGGCGGGTGTTTGTGAGCTGAGGAGACCCGCGCCTCAGGGAAGTAGGAGGGAAGGGGCCCTGGACGGGGAAGGGGAGGGGGAAAGAGGAGAGGTGACGCCCACTGATAATTCAATTGTTGATCCTCCAGTTTGTGAAAATTTGAAGAGCAGGAGTACCACCATCTGCCTTTATGATTCATGGTTTCGCTTCTGTACACACACAAAAAAAAAAATCGTGCAGTAGTGTTTTCGCATGTTTAGAATTACAGGATGTATGTAAGAAACTCCCCTCATCAATATTATTCAAATTAGTATTTCGCTCATAGTAGAAACCCAGTAACCGAGACACTAGCATCTTCCTGCTGCTGCTGCTGATGGTGGTGGTGGTGATGGTGGTGGTTTGTGGCCTCACGGGGACGAGCTATCAATTTTTATATTGATTGGTCAACTGATTACGTGACATATAAGTGAAACTATATACAGTGGGGTATGCTATAACGAACAGATCCTACTACGAATATTCCTATAACGAACGGTTTTACCTATAACGTTCGTTATAGCATACCCCACTGTATTTGGATCCTCTGAAGCGATGTTGTGCGTATTCAGGGAACGTGTGAGTAATATGTACACTGATATTGATTCATAATTCTCAGAGACGCTTTTGTATAGAACGTGTTGACGTGCTTAGGCTTAAGATTTCACCGAGGGTTATGATGACCAAGTGTTGGAAGGGCAGTTGGCATATGTAACTCTGTCTCATCAGCACTGAGGTGATGAAGTGTGGTGTTAATGACATGATGGTGTGTAGCTGCAGCCAAATGTGTCCACCATCATTTTAACTCCAAAAGGATGTATAGTCACTTGTGCCTGGGGAGGACTACACCAACTAGCGGAGAGTTTGTACAGTGTAGGTACAATGCAAAGTCACTGTTCATCACCCACTGAAATAAATTCCAGTTCGCTTATTTTTTACTAAATTTCCTAAGCTTTCTGTTTCCATGTCCAAAAACGCCACACTTGAACAGCTCCTAACTTTTGGTGCTATTCCATGATGATCTCTAGAAGGCTGTTCAATCAAGTGTGTCAGGACACCTTTGTTTGTCCCATTGACTTCTTGAAGACCATGCACAGACTAAGAAACCAGTCAACTGCAGTGAGGACCTCCGTGAACTTTTCCCAGATACCTTTTAGACGAGAAAAACCCTGCTTTTTTTTTCCTCTGGCATTTTTCAATGATTCCATCAGCTTTATATTTTGTCCAGTGGTGGGTTGTGATCGGCTGGGATCATCCATCTATGATCCGTATCGGTCTGTCTTAGACTCAACTGTCGATGCAACTATTTTTAGGGAAGTCTACAGAAGTGATGGTGCTCAGGGAGGAAGTGCAGTATAGAGGACAATAGACCTCTAGCATAAATATCAAACTCGAAACCCTGGATGAAGCTGCCCACTCTGGGATTCCATGAAAACGAAGATATCGAAATCAACGTCAGGTCTGTTATAGAGATTTGTTGGTATGTGGATGGATCACAGTCCGTACAATAAACCAATTATCCCGCACGATCTGTCAGGACCCGCGTCTTATTCAAAGGTACTCGGATTCTACACAGTCTAACACTCAGAGAACTACTTGGTAGAGACTTACAAGATGACGATTAAGGGTGTTGCAATACAACAACAAGCACTGTGAAGATTCCTGATCTCTCCTGGTAGAATGAACAACCTGAGACCCGCCTCTGTTGGACTCCACAAAATAATAATACTTAGATTCATAGCTCTAAGATACTAGCGAGGTTCAAGAATATAAATTGATAATTCTAGGACATCCCAACTTTTACAATATCATGAGTTTACGTAATCAACATTATGGTGTAACACTGAAGTGATTTTAAAAGCAAAAGAAAGGTATAATATTCCCTGACATGTTTAAGACTTTATATACAGTATATGATCCCATAAGAACCATCTACGTAAATAAGATTACTATACAGGTACGTTCCTCGAGTCTCATAGCCTCCACACCTGCGTAAGGTTGTTTTGTTAATGGAGCAGCTTTGAGTGCATAGACCAAAGGAGGATCACAGAGCTCCGGCCACAGCAGATCAGTCACTCGTGTACTGAGATATTCGATGTTGGGGCGCTGATGGTAAGGGTCTGACCCGACTAACGCACACAAGTACTACCACAATGCGTTATGGCAATGTGTACTCCAATGCTAATGTGAAGGGAGAGGGAGAGAAATATTATCAGCAGTAATAATAGCAATAGTAGTTATGATTTAAGTTACAGTAGTACTCATTATAGCATCAGCAGTAATAATTATAGCATATGTAGCAGCATCAATAATAATATTTATAACAGCATTAGCACCATCAGTAGTAATAGTTATAGAAGCAGGAGCACCATCAGTAGTAATAATTATAACAGCATTAGCACCATCAGTAGTAATAATTATAGCAGCAGTAGCACCATCAGTAGTAATAGTTATAGCAGCAGTAGTACCATCAGTAGTAATAATTATAGCAGCAGTAGCACCATCAGTATTATTAGTTATAGGAGCAGTAGCACCATCAGTAGTAATAGTTATAGCAGCAGTAGTAATAGTCATACCTATGTATTATAATCTCGACGATAATTGAATTCAGTTTAACCGAATATCCACATACACGCTGCTTAATTAACAAGACACGCCATTTGATCCCAGCAATATGCACTTAACGACAAAAAACACAAACAAACATAAAACAAACTCAATAAACATTATTCATCCACGTCTCTTGTGGTTCGTTTCTTAATGCCAGGAGTCGGATTCAGGTATTGCGTTCGTGGGCGAGTATAAACAACAACAGCTGACCGCGCTTTCACCGATAGCTTTTCCGGAGACAGAGACTCAGCCACCCTAACCACCGGCTGATACGGTTCTATTTCTGTTAGTTATTATCGTCTCTCAGTACTGGCTCTCTCGTTATTTTTAGTGGCGGGTGAGATAGGATTTTTCCCGTCCATCGTGTGAGGGTGATACGTCCTTATTAGTTAACTGTGCTACGCTGACCAGGGGTAGATATACTGTAGTTGTGGCTTCGTTAGTCAACCCTGGCTAACAGTCTGACCGATTGACTGACTAATTGACTGACTGACTGACTGACTAATTGACTGACTGATTTACTTATCCAATGACGTACTGAATAATTTACTGGCAGACTGAACTTAAGTGACTGGTTGACTGGCTGATTAATTGGTTGAGTACTTGACTGGCTTACTGAATGAATAACTGGCATACTGGCTTAATGGTTGAAAAACTACATGATTGGTGGCTAGCTTGACTGGGTGACTGATTAATTAACTGACTGACTGACCGACTGACTAACATTCTGACTGATTAAGTGACTGATAACTAACTGACTGACTAATTGATCGACCGACTGACTGACAGGTTAACTAATTGGTTGACTAATTGAGTTGACTGACTGATTGATTAAGAAAACAAAGCTTATTATGATCTATTCTTGTTAATTGAGTTGTCACACCCTTTATTTTTATTAATCTCTCTCTCTCTCTCTCTCTCCCTCCCTTATCTGTTCTGTTTACTCTCCCTATCTCTCTTTTTATCCTGTTCTCCACGCCTCTCTCTTATCTACCCTAGTGTTACTGTCTATTATTATGAATGATTGTTCCGAATTTGAATCGCACGTTAAGCATCCGCCATTACTGAAAGGCCGACGCGCCACGTACTGTGTAGGTCACCAGGGACAGACACGAGGCGCTGAGTACAGAAGTTATGGTTGAAGAGGCCTGTTGTTATGTACCTATTACTGTATGTGCAACGTTTGGTATGTATCTAATTGTTTTGTAAGGTTATCAAAAGGTCACTAAAGGCATTATCATATGTAAATTGTCAAGATAATTTCCTACATATTGTTTACTCAAGGTGTTCACTAAATTACCATTTTAAAAAAGTATGACCTTGTAGGACTTTTATTCCTTAAAAAAAAAACAGTTGGACTTTTGTAGGACCCAAGGTTTATGAAATATGATCAGAACTGCTATTTGGGTACCGTACATATTTTAGGAATTTCTAACAAATTAGCAATCGTTGTTTTACTTTTTTGTCCCCTACCCAATTTAAGAGCCGGGTAAATTATTACTAATTAATAACCCCTCGGCAACTCTTAGGTATCTCGCGGTAGTACTTCCACGAATGGACGGTGAGGCTAACCTAATACCTATGATAGCAAGTGAAATTTACAAACATGGAAGAATCTAATATTTAAAGAAATAATCACCGTACTTATAAAACCAACTAATCAATTCATAAACCAAACACTCGAAGAGATGTATAGATATTGTTCTAAAATGTATGAATTCTATTAATATTGTATGAAGCTTCTTGGGTTAGTGACTCGGTGTAAGATTGGCTGGTTAAGTCACAAACGTGTTAACATGTGCACTGGTTGTATAATTTACATGAATATATTTGATATCAAACAAAACTAACCCTGCTTGTTAGACTTTTAGAATCAAAATACTTTTCTTTCTGATATTACTGAATCCTGGAGATATAATGTTGAGAGGTTCGTACTAGACCGGGCATGCGAGGGAGGGTGGTTGACTATCTTAAGCACCCAGACGTTGGCCGTAAAGAAACATACAGACAAACTCTCTCTCTCTCTCTCTCTCTCTCTCTCTCTCTCTCTCTCACTCAATGACGCTTTACGATAGTCTATTGCCTCATAATGCTTTATTTGCACTATTAACTTGGCAAGCAACCTTCAGTTATATGTCAGTTGATTTCAGAATCCAAATTTTATGCTCGACTGTAGTGATTCATGAGGTGTAACAGACAAACAAATGAACAAACATACACACAGCCGAGGATAATGCCACCATCAACAGAGAGGTGTAGCTGTCGACTTACTTTTTATTAGAGGAAGATTAGGCACCCGAGCTTATTTCACCTAACCTAACCTAACCTAACCTAACCTAACCAAACCTTCAGGTGATCCCGTATCTTTTGGACTACTGAAGATGAATTTTATGTTGGTGAGAAAGTTTGACCTTATTTTTGTATTTTTTTTCTTCTAGGTTGATGTAATAAAGTAGTGGTTGTAGCATCTCTCTCTCTCTCTCTCTCTCTCTCTCTCTCTCATTTCTTCTTTCTTTCTTTCCATTTTAGCTGTATGTCTTCTGTCTCGTTATCGGGGCTACCAATCTCGCTAAAGGTGTTATCGGGGCTACCAATCTCGCTAAAGGTGTTATCGGGGCTACCAATCTCGCTAAAGGTGTTATCAGGGCTACCAATCTCGCTAAAGGTGTTATCGGGGCTACCAATCTCGCTAAAGGTGTTATCGGGGCTACCAATCTCGCTAAAGATGTTATCGGGGCTACCAATCTCGCTAACGTAGGAACATCAACGCCTAGGAGTATAAACAACCTTCAAGAGCCCTTAAGTAGGTTCCAATCTCTTTGAGAAAACTTTTATGATGGTGTTTACCTGCCCATCATATCACCTGCTTCTCCTGATGACAGACAAACACCTTGACACGTCTTCTCCCCCTCTTCTTCCTCCTCCTCCTCCTCTTCCCCTTCTCCTTCTTCTTCTCCCCAAACCTTCTCCGTCTCCTCCCCCTGCTCTTCCTCCTCCTCGTCTTCTTTCTCTTTCTTTTCCTCCTTCATCTTCATCCTTCTATATCTTCCTCCTTCCTCATTCTGCTCCTCTCCTCCTCCTTCCTCTTCATCCATCTTCATCTTCCTCCTTCCTCTTTCTCCTTCGTTTTCTCCTCCACCTTCCCCGAGGCAAGAGATAATAATAAACGATAATTGAGTGATTATTGGATTATCGAGAGTGTAAAGTGGTGTGGTTGGGCCCCTGAATACAGTTAGTGTTTGGTGATAGGAGTTAGGCCTTGGAATATTAAAGTGAATAAATGTTTTATTTATTTACTCTCTCTCTCTCTCTCTCTCTCTCTCTCTCTCTCTCTCGTTCTTAATCTCTTCCGTCACAGCTCCACTTACAGTCGTCCAGGAGGTACTGCACCAGAAGCTGTCGCAGCAGATAAAAAAAATTCATTTCAGATATCTTCCAGGTTTTCCAGGCCATTTTTCATCATTTTTCAGGCAAGTATTAAGTCATTTAGGCTCTAATACTGGTATCAATTAAAAAAATAATAATAATTATTTAGAATTAGTCCCATACTAATGCCAGATGAACAAAGAAGCTTCACAACATTGCTGCCTAAAAAAATGATAACTTGCAAATAACTAAAATGACAAATCCGTTTTCTGTAATACTCCATACTGTAAACTTATTAACCTATTAAGGCAATTAATTTATATTGTTTTCCTTAAAATATTATTACACCTCTTTGTTTACATGAGGTTTGGCAAGATTACTTATTTTACAAAATATTTATTACGAAATCATAAACCAATAATCATCTCATATTTACCACATCCGATGACATATTTTTTTACCTCAATAGTCAATCCTGGCCTTAGAACACTCAGCTCGGGATGGCAACACTCCCCAGCTTTTACCACAGACCAAGAAACGTACAATAATACCAGACCCAGAAACTTTGAAACCCGCGGCACTCAGGACCACTTCCACGTCTAGTGATATCCATTAAGGAAAGCAGTAGTGAGGCTTACCAGTGACCTGATTCTCAAAATTGTGCAAATCGGATCATCTGAAGATTAGACATTCTATCTTATTTTACTTTATGGTTACACACACTAATGCTAACGCTAACCTAACTCAACCTAACATATTCTAATCTAACTTAACCCATCCTAATACGACATAACATAATCTAACCTAACATATAATCTAACCTAACTTTGTCTAACCCAATCTAACCTAACCCTCCCCAGGTGAGGTGAAATAAGCAGGGAAGCCTAATCTTTAAGTTATCCATAAACTAAACATTTCCCATTATTATAAATAAGAAAACGTAGCTACTTAATAAACAGTGTTTGTGTGATCTTGTAGTCACTTTGTTTATCTCGTTGGTGGTATAGCTTCTTCAGTAAGATGGTTAAGTCTTTTCATTACCTTTAATTAAGGGAAACCATGGCTGTGTGTCCACCACTCATGATATTCATGAGAAGAAGAAAAAAATAACCAACAAAAACTCCGAGATTCCGACCATGTGAGGGAATATTGAGGAAAATTAGGTAAATACTTTGCTTGTGTATACTGAGCGGAGTGAGAGACTTGAGGAAATTAGGTCGTATGAAATGTATCGTGTAGAAGCACTGAGAACCTCCAGCCGTCTGCCCTGCCCTCAACAAGTAGCTTCGGTTACTTGAGGTAAAATGAGTTGGTCCACCGTGAGACTTGAAGTGTTTGAGAGATTAATAGAAGATTTAGTCGACTGTAAATGATTCCTGGTATCATAAAATCCACAGTCTCTCTCTCTCTCTCTCTCTCTCTCTCTCTCTCTCTCTCTCTCTCTCCATATACAGTATACCATTTGCTTCAGTCTTATGCTGTTATCTCTTTCTTTCCATACATCTGTATATGACGAAGGAAAACAGAGAAAATTGTGAAAACTAAAGAGAGGAAAAACAAAAGAGAAAGAAAGAAACAAAACAATATGAGATAAAGAATAAATTATAAGGGAGAAAACGAAAAAAGAAAGAGAGAGAGAGAGAGAGAGAGAGAGAGACCAAAATACACAAAGCCCCACGCACGAGCACACCTGTTGCCGCGTCCTAATTACAGTGGTTCCCCTTTATCAGGTGAGAGAACGTTATTATTACCTCCCGTGTCCTAATTACTGTAATTACTATACATGTTGCCTTACTGCCTGGTGTTATGCCTGTATGATGGATGAGTGTTTGTGTAACGTGTTATATTGTGCAGCTCAATGTCTACTTTTCATTTGGTGGACCTCTGTGTTATAGGGTTCTCGAAGGAAAGCCCCAATTTTAAAATGTAACCAATTAAAACCTGGGCGTTCTATTTTGATGACTGTGTGTGTGTGTGTGTGTGTGTGTGTGTGTGTGTGTGTGTGCACGTTACGGTAAATAAATAATTACGAAACAGTGATAACGTCGATGTATTTGTTTTTATGGATCCTCCTGGTTGGTAATACACGATTATGTAAATAGTGATAGAGTTCTTACCCATTAAGTGTGAAATGACAGTTCTTATTGATGCACAAAAAGACACATAAGATTATAATATAAAAACCAAAATACACCCCTTAACCTACTAGCTCCAGAATACTTTTGATAAGATCATTCTTATGAATAATTGCACTCCAGCCCTAGCTAGCCTGGACCCCACAGTGACCAGCACTACCACAGTGACAACAACTGAGTATACAGTATGTGAGCGTGACGACTCTCTCCCCTCCTCACTCTACCATCATACCAACTACTTGCGCCAACTTGACACCAGGTGAAGAAACTGATTCATGAAGCTACTCGACCCCAGTGAGCACCGATCAAAACCAGTTTCCCATCCGACTATGAGATCGACTCAACTGTGGACCGAGATGTCGAGGCAAGCGTGTCTGACTGATAACCCCAGTCTCTTCTAGGTGGCCTACGGTATTCATCTTCACCCGGGGTGTGGACGAAGGATTGTATTGCGAACTACTGCTGGTGGTGTTGTGATGGTTTGCTGTTAGGGGACTACGGCGGTAATCCCTGGTTCCTTGTGGTTGGCCATCGCAGCCAACGCATGCCGGGTTGCCATCACTACCTGTAGTCAACGGCCACAGTGAGTTTCCTTAATTAACCAATGCAGGGCAGGTTAAAGCCTATCAAAGAAGTGTACCAGTGAACAATGGTAGTGATAGTGTTAGTGGAGCTTCTGCAGTAGCTGGTGCCTCCTCCTATGATGTAGAGAATCTGCCTGATGTGAGTATGAGTGATGCCCAAAATGATGTGTGTGAGCAAGGAGAGTGAGACCCAGAATGCAAGGGCGGGCTTGAGGGCGAATAAGGAGAGCGAGACCGGGAATGATAGAAGTATGAATGGGGAGAATGAGGCCCAGGTCTGCCAGCGTGGTTACTGCCATACTACTACTACTACTAATGCTGCTGCTGTTCTTATTACTAATACTACTAACGCTACTAATACTGCTTGTCACTACTACTACTATTATTACCACTGCAAGGAAAATTATGCCAAAAAAAATATTTCAACTTGCACTAGAAATAATAAAAGTATAAACCAAAATAAACAAAACAATAAAGAAAAATACATATGATAAATTCGCAGTGAAAAAACTCAACACTGTATACCGTTATAGCCGGCGGTCGTAAAGTCCCAGCGGAACTAACCAGGTATTTAGGGCTTTCCTGCAATTTCCCTCTTGCGGAAAAACGTGGATAAAGGAAAGAAAGAGAGAATGAGGGAAAAATATGATAAAAGAATGGATCACGTGAAAATTAAACACCCTCTTTCACCAGATGCTTAAATAATCTAACACTACCTAGGGGGTTAGGTTAGGTTAGGTTAAGTTAGGTTAAGTTAGGTTAGGTTAGGTTTGGTTAGGTTAGACCAGGTTAGAGGTAATGTTAGGTGAGGTAGGTTAGGTTAGTTTAGCTAAGGTTAGCTTAGATTAGGTAAGGATTAATTACGTTAGGTTAGATTAGGTAAGGTTAGATTAGGCTTGTCTAGGTAAGGCTAGGTTAGGTTTGCCTTGGTTAGCGTTAGGGTGGTTAACCTTAAGGTAAAATAAACTGGGTGTCAAATCTTCAGGTGATCCAAAGAGAAATAACAGGTAATGAAAATCATAAGAAAAATTTAAAAAAATATTTCGGGAAATTTTGAGATAAAAAAAATAATATAAACTCACTATCTAGGGAAAATCTATATGAAAAGTGGATAGAAGAAAAAGGGAATAAATATGAAAAAATACGTGAGAAATTTTTTTTATATAAATAAGAATATCCGAGAGAAAATGTAAACAAAGTAAGTAAAAAAAAATGGCTTGTAATCTATAAGAAAATAACTTAAAACAATTCAGCGTAAAATTGGCAGAAAAATACAAAACAAAATATTGTAAAGAAAAAAAATATATACAACAAAAAATAAAAGCAAAAAGGACACGCACTTATAACACACACGCTGTAAGAACAACAAACGCACAAACGAATTAATAAACAAAAACTCACATATAAAATTATGTGCATTTATTTGGTTAATAAACAAATCTCATTTTCTTTTTCGTTGTTTAAAAAGGAAGAGAAAGTTAGCAACGGTTGACAGAGGATAATATATGCAAGTTAGCAGTCAAGCGGGGGAAACGAGGCCATTTGAGCCTAATTACCTAATGACCTATTTCCAGGGGGTTGGGGTGGTGGTAGAAGGGGAGTTGGGAGGAGAAAGGAAAAGGGGAGGAGGTGGTTGTCATGGCAAGGGAGGGAGGGGGGAGAGAAGGGGGAGATGTGATGGTTACGGGAGGAGGAGAGAAGGGGAGAGCTGGTAGTCATAGTGAGGAGGGGGAGGAAGGAGTTAGACTGATGATGGCAAACAAAGAGAGGAGGAGGAGGGGAGGGAGGAGGTGTGTTGGGTACATAACGGGGGAGGAAGTCAATGATGGTGGATTAAACAGGGAGGGAGAGAGAGGGAGGTGATGAGGGTGAGACAAAGAGAGAAAGAGAGAGAGAGTCAGAAAACCATAAAAATTCATGATAATTATTAAAACAATGCAGAGATAAATAAAAAAACTATACACATAAAAAATACATATCACACACACACACACACACACACACACACACACACACACACACACGCACACACACACACACACACACACACACACACACACACACACACACGATAAAAATCATTATCACACCAACTTCGAACACTCTGATGCGAGCCTTTAGATAAACAAAATAAAATTAAAATAATATATATATATAAATAACTAGAATTAAAAGTGTGGTAGACATGAATGGAGAACCGACGCACTCACATACAAAAATACCGATGTCTGACGTAGCCATCTATCTGTTTCCTGACGAGAATTTACTAAAAGAAATGAATGCAATTTTACCTGCAAGCGACATAGATAACCAAACCTAACGCTGTCTACTGGCACGTGTTTATAGATACAGTATATATCAATTCATAAGCACTTTACAAACAGAGTCACTCAAAAAGAATTACTATATTATAAATAGTTATATATTAAAATATTCATGTACTTTTTCATGACTGTATAGTTATATATTAGAGCGAGATATAGATAGATAGATATATTTATGATATTTTATTATTTTTTTTATTAGTATCGTGTCTGGAATGCAAATCAGGCAGCTCTGTACGGGTTTTAGATAGTAAAAGATTTTATTGGCTTTCAAAATTGGAACCTGCGCAATAACTAAATACTTTATTGTCTCAACCAGATTGTATCATCCGTAGGGATATGTGTGTAGCTAGCCTCTCTCTCTCTCTCTCTCTCTCTCTCTCTCTCTCTCTCTCTCTCGGTTAGTCTGTCTATCTGTCTGTTTGTTTGTTCCTATTTGTTTTTTGTTTTTTCTTGTTTATCTGTCTGTCTGTCTGTCTGTCCCTGTTTGCCTCTGTCTGACTATATTTGTCTTTGTCTGTCTGTTGCTCTGTCATTGTTTGACTCAATCTGTTTGTTTTCGTTTGTCCTTGCCTGCTCGCAATCTGTCTCTGTCTGTCTGTCTGTCTGTCGGTCTGTCTGTCCATGCTCTCTCTCTCTCTCTCTTGAGCGCACTGCCCTCATGTTCATATTAATATTAAATACTGGTAAGTGAGGTGGAGAACGCATAAGGGTACAAAATATCTTCATTTATAAAAGTCAAGACAAAGAAGGATTATAATTAAGCCACTTTTGCCACAATCATACGACCAAAATCTTCTTCAGTTGGTCTTTAAGTACAGTAAAATGTAAGTCACATAATCTTAGCTGCGATAAAGTCAGGAGGTTTTAAAACTAGTTGAGAAAAAACCGAATATAAAAACTAGTATATGTGGGTTTGGTCTTGATTGCCAGTCTCATGGTCTTACAGGTAAACCTGAACTAATAATTAAATGATGCGCTTGGAAATTCTGACATTCAATTAGGTGTTGTAGATGATTATACCCGAAACAAAAACGTAAACATTTGTGTGTCGTGCTAACACTGTATTACGTTACTATTGTACCATTATTTGTAAAATATGCAAATTAGGTGTGTGTCTGTGTCTATATATATAAATATATTCTTTAAACGATCACACAACTATTACCAGTTGAAATTTTATGACAACAGCCTCGTTTTGTTATTGTAGTGCAAAAACCTTGTTCTACCTACTGTATTGTAAAGCTCGTCCTGTCTACTACTGTATATTGCAAGAGCTTCGATCACTCTATAGTATCGCAACAGCATCATTTTATTTACTGCACTGCAACAACAACCATGTTCTTTCTGCTCCATCGCACAATATCAACGTCAAAATTCGTATATATAGTCAACGCTGACGAAGGAGGTAATGACTGAGAATTTTGTGAGGTATCCCTTGATTGTCTTCCGGCGGCGTGTATCCCTCCCAGAGAAAAAGGGACTTGATAAATGAATGAAAACCAGTTTGTGGGTAAAAGTGCGTAGCTAGATGAGCGTACGTCCCTCTGTGTGTGGGGGGTAGGGGCTAACCTGTGGTGTGATGGTCAGCATGCTCGCCTCATAATCGAGTGGCCCCGGTTACGATTCCCGGGCAGGTGAAACTAAGGGCAGTTTTGTTTACGCCATTTGCCTCTGTCTACCCAGCAGTAGCTAGAAAATTGGGTGTTAATTGATTTGCGGATAGTGGTGCGGGGTTATGGTTAGCCAGTGCAGTTAGCGAGTTGTCCGGTCTTCTCGGAACATGCCTTGACATTGGATCATACAGGGTGTGGTTGTTGTGTTGGCGACAGCTTCTACACGTCATACAAATTCACGCTTAGGTGGTTCCAGGACCGACCACCCTCGAACGTGAGGAAAAACCTTTATTTTGATTATAATTGTGTGTGTGTAGTCTGTAAAAGTATAATCGGGCAATGGCTCTCTACACCTCATTGAACACAACCTTGATGCCTGAGCAGCCTGACATTGAGTAATGGTTCTTAGTGTTGCATTAGCAGACTGCAACATCCTGGTAGGCTCAGGTAATTCACAGTACTTGGAATTGCTATTACGGTACACCGCATGCCAAAGCTAAAACACCCATACCAAACCGTTGAACCCTCATCTTTCGAACCCAGTCGAACCTCCAAACCCGACCGAACCCCCGAACGCGACCAAACTTCCAAACTCAGCCGAAACCCCAAGCCCAGCCGATACCCCAAGACCAGAAGAATCCCCAAACCCAGCCGAACCCCAAACCCAGTCGAACCCCAAACCCAGCCGAACCCCCAAGCCCAGCCGCATACTTAAACCCAGCCGAACCCCAACCTAGCCGAACCCTCAAACCCAGCAGAACTGCCCCAGTTGAAACACCAAACCCAGCCGAACCCCAAACCCAGCCGAACCCTCAAACCCAGCCGACCTTGCGTAGATCCCCAAGTCATATTTTTAATCACAAAAACTGATATTTATGAGCTCCATACTGTTTATGCTTGATCCGACTTAACATCAATAAAAAAATTTACTTTTACTAATGTTCACCGGTAAATCACGCACCTGACATCCTGATTAAGAGAGTGGCATTACTGTAAAAATGCACCATGAAATTAACAACTAAACTGACGGCACTGTAAGAATGAATATGTTATCTCACTGTGCCAGGCTGTCACACTGGCCTCTAATCTCCTGCCCCTAAAACCTAGTGGGGGAAACTCCATCTGTGATGTGGCCCCACTGGTGGTACAGATGGTGATGTGGCCCCACCGGTGGTACAGATGGTGATGTGGTCCCATCGGTGCTACAGCTAGTGATGTGGTCCCACCGGTGCTACAACTGGTGATGTGGTCCCACCGGTGGTACAGATGGTGATGTGGTCCCATCGGTGCTACAGCTAGTGATGTGGTCCCACCGGTGCTACAACTGGTGATGTGGCCCCACCGGTGGTACAGCTGGTGATGTCGTCCCACCGGTGCTACAGCTGGTGATGTGGTCCCACCGGTGGTACAGCTGGTGATGTCGTCCCACCGGTGCTACAGCTGGTGATGTGGTCCCACCGGTGCTACAACTGGTGATGTGCCCACCGGTACAGCTGGTGATGTCGTCCCACCGGTGCTACAGCTGGTGATGTGGTCCCACCGGTGGTACAGATGGTGATGTCGTCCCACCGGTGCTACAGCTAGTGATGTGGTCCCACGGTGCTACAACTGGTGATGTGGTCCCACCGGTGCTACAGCTGGTGATGTCGTCCCACCGGTGCTACAGCTAGTGATGTGGTCCCACCGGTGGTACAGATGGTGATGGTCCCACCGTGGTACAGTGTGTGGTCCCATCGGTGCTACAGCTGGTGATGTGGTCCCACCGGTGCTACAACTGGTGATGTCGTCCCACCGGTGCTACAGCTGGTGATGTGGTCCCACCGGTGGTACAGATGGTGATGTGTCCCACCGGTGGTACAGATGGTGATGTGGTCCCATCGGTGCTACAGCTGGTGATGTGGTCCCACCGGTGCTACAACTGGTGATGTCGTCCCACCGGTGCCAGCTGGTGATGTGGTCCCACCGGTGGTACAGATGGTATGTGGTCCCACCGGTGCTACAGATGGTGATGTGGTCCCACCGGTGCTAAGCTAGTGATGTGGTCCCACCGGTGCTACAACTGGTGATGTGGTCCCACCGGTGCTACAGCTGGTGATGGGTCCACCGGTGCTACAACTGGTGATGTGGTCCCATCGGTGCTACAGCTGGTGATGTCGTCCCACCGGTGCTAAGCTAGTGATGTGTCCCACCGGTGCTACAGATGGTGATGCGGTCCCACCGGTGCTACAGATGGTGATGTGGTCCCACCGGTGCTACAGCTGGTGATGTGGTCCCACCGGTGCTACAGCTGGTGATGTGGTCCACCGGTGCTACAGCTAGTGATGTGGTCCCACCGGTGGTACAGATGGTGATGTGGTCCCACCTATGACGCAACTGGTGATGTAGTTCCACCTGTGACGCAGCTGGTGATGTGGTCCCACCTGTGACGCAACTGGTGATGTAGTTCCACCTGTGACGCAGCTGGTGATGTGGTCCCGCCTGCGACGCAGCTGTTCATGTAGTCCTACCTGTATGGCTGGTGATGTGGGCCCACCTGTGACGCAGCTGGTGTTGTGTTTCCACCTGTGACACAGCTGGTGATGTGGTCCCGCCTGCGACGCAGCTGTTCATGTGGTCCTACCTGTGATGCAGCTGGTGATGTGGGCCCACCTGTGACGCAGCTCGTGTTGTGTTTCCACCTGTGACACAGCTGGTGATGTGGTCTCACCTGTGACACAGCTGGTGATGTGGTCCCGCCTGGATGCAGCTGGTGATGTGGGCCCACCTGTGACACACAGCTGGTGATGTCCCGCCTGTGACACAGCTGGTGATGTGGTCCCGCCTGTGATGCAGCTGGGATGTGGTCCCGCCTGTGATGCAGCTGGTGATGTGGTCCCGCCTGTGATGCAGCTGGTGATGTGGGCCCACCTGTGACGCAGCTCGGGTTGTGTTTCCACCTGTGACACAGCTGGTGATGTGGTCTCACCTGTGACACAGCTGGTGATGTGGTCCCGCCTGTGATGCAGCTGGTGATGGGCCCACCTGTGACGCAGCTCGTGTTGTGTTTCCGCCTGTGACACAGCTGGTGATGTGGTCTCACCTGTGACACAGCTGGTGATGTGGTCCCGCCCGTGACACAGCTGGTGATGTGGTCCCGCCTGTGACACAGCTGGTGATGTGGTCCCGCCTGCGACGCAGCTGTTCATGTGGTCCTACCTGTGATGCAGCTGGTGATGTAGTCCCGCCTGTGACACAGCTGGTGATGTGGTCCCGCCTGTCACTGCACACGTTTTGTTGCCCCAGCGGTGATGCAAGTTTGTTTTTGTGTCTCCTTCAACCTATAATATAATCTGAAATGCTTCACTCCCACCTATGACGCAACCAGTTTGTGGCTCATATGCAACGCAGATAGCTGGAGGGGGTGGTAGAAGGGGAGACAGTGGCAGGAAGGGGAGGACAGGCAGGGAAGGGGAGGACAGGTGGCAGGAAGGGGAGGACAGGTGGGAGGAAGGGGAGGACAGGTGGCAGGAAGGGGAGGACAGGTGGCAGGAAGGGGGAGGACAGGTGGGAGGAAGGGGAGGACAGGTGGGAGGACGGAGGGAAGGACAGGTGGGAGGAGGGGGAAGACAGGTGGGAGGACGAGGGGAAGGACAGGTGGGAGGACGGAGGGGAAGGACAGGTGGGAGGAAGGGAGGACAGGTGGGGGAGGGAGACAGGTGGGAGGACGGGAGGGGAAGGACAGGTGGGGAGGCAGGAGGACAGGTGGGAGGGACGGAGGGAAGGACAGGTGGGAGGAAGGGGAGGACAGGTGGGAGGAAGGGGAGGACAGGTGGCAGGAGGAGGGAGGACAGGTGGAGGACGAGGAGGACATGGGTGAAGGGGAAGACAGATGGGGACAAATGGGAGGAAGGGAGGACAGGTGGGAGTAGGAGAGGATAGGTGGGAGGGAGGGGAACGGGTGGGAGGAGGAGAGGACAGGTGGGAGGAGGAGGACAGGGAGGGGAGGGGGGAGTACAGCGGGGGCGGAGGGGGAGGACAGGTGGGGAGGACAGGTAGGGGAGGACAGGTGGGAGGAGGGGGGACCGGTGAGGAGGGGGAGGATAGGTGGGATGAAGGTAAGGACAGGTGGGGGACAAATGGCAGGAAGAGGGAGGACATGTGGGAGGAAGGGGAGGACATGGGGGAGGGGAAGACATGAGGGAGGGAGGGGGAGTACTGGGGAGGGGGGGGAGGACATGTGGGAGGAGGGGGAGGACTGTTGCACCACCTGATTGATGAATAAACACAGTAGTGGCCGTCCTGAGCCAACGTCTGCTGAAGGACACTTGCAGGCCAGGGATGGGGGCCTTCGCTGGGGGTCCTGGAGGAGGAAGGCGTTCTTATGGGAGAGGAGAGAGGAGGGAGAAGTGCAATGAAGGGAGGGGAGAAAAGGAGGATGGGAAAGGTGGAAGGGGCGGTAAAAGAGGAAGAGGGTATAAATTTGGGGGAAATAAATGAACAAAGGGAAGGGGTGATGAGGGATAGGTGTCAGGGGAGAGAAGGAAGGAAGGAGTATACTAAGAGAGAAAAGGAACAGTCTATTGGGAAATTTAAAGGCAGGTTGAGGAAGTGCTGGTAACGAGGAAGGAGAGTAGGAGGGATGTGAGAGGAACGGAGAGGGTGTGCTGGTTAAGGACGGAGGGAGGGATGTGAGGGAAGGGAAAGGATGTGAGGGAGAAGGTGTGCTAGTTAAGAGGAGAGGGGGGGAGTGGTGGGAGGAGATAGGGATGTCGGTGGGGGTGAGTGGGTATAGGTGCTGCAGGAGACAGAAGCAGGTCCCTGGCTGTGAAGGTGAACTGGCTTGCCTGCTACAGCCACTCCTGCAGCGTCATGATCTATTTTGGTGATGGCTCAGCAAGGTAGCGGGGGAGTTCCTGTGTGTTACCCAACTGCTTACTGGAACAGAGGCGACGTGGGAGGGTGAACTAAGAGGGGCCCCACTTTTAAGAGATCGTTGCTCGTTCTTCTCTTCCTCCTCCTCTTCTTCCTACTGTTCCTGTTTATTCTACTCCTCTTCATCTTCTCCTCCTTCTTCTCCCTCCCTCCGTACAACAAATCAGCAGGTATTTCACTCCTAATCTCAGGTTTGTGTCCCTGGGTCACCTTTCTGGTTGTGAGGTAGAACACCTGTAAGTGATCACTGATGAAGAAAAATTAAAACAAAACTAGAAAAAGCACAGAAACAGATGAACACCTTCCGTGATATCTGCAAACTTCAGCCCCTTAGACTTCAGTAATAACACTAAATCATTCAGCGTCTCTCAGTTTAGGGTGTCAGTAAATAGCCTTCAGGAATAATTCTGCCTTGTTAGACCAAAATATAATTACCTGGGTGATAAAAAAAATGAGAGAATATCCCTTACACTTTTTGACGTTCGACTTCCACCATAGAAAACGGGATAAAGTACAAAACAATTTCCTTTGAAGTGTATCTCATGGTGCCCTCATGACAAGTTTAAACTCCAATACCCTACCATGTTTCAACTCCATTACCCTACCATGTTTCAACCCCAATACCCTACCATGTTTCAACCCCAATACCCTACCATGTCTAAACCCCAATACCCTACCAAGTTTCAACTCCATTACCCTACCAAGCTTTGACTCGTTTGCTTAAAGAGATGTATTTGACGTGTCTCACCTTCACACTCTATATACTGAATTGTACTGAGAACTAAAATGATTGAAAAGGGAATCTGGGTGCATCACTTCCACCATCAAAAAAAAAAAGGAAGAAGAATAACAAGAAAAGGAACCAGAAAACAATGTGAAGAGCCAGAAGAAGAAGAAAAAGGAATAGAAGATGAAGAAGGAAATGATAAAAGACAAGAAAATATCATAGTAAAGTCAAAATGTATCCATTGCAATGGAAGAAATAATTTGAAATTTTGTATCATCGCGAGAGACAGTTGATGAGCCGCAAAATTCAGTCATCCCTTTTACTGCTGAGAACAACAATAACTCCACTGTGGCCTCCAGATGGGTGACAATAACAGCTCGTCAGCTGGGTGACAACAACACCTCCACTGTGACCCCAAAGGTGACAACAACAACACCTCCACTGTGGCCCCCAGAGGGTGGACAACAACACCTCCACTGTGGCCCCAAGCTGGTTGACAATAACAGCAACAGCACCTCCACTGTGGCCCACAGCTGGGTGACAACAACAACACCTCCACTGTGGCCCCTAGAGGGGTGACAACAACAACACCTCTACTGTGACCCCCAGCTGGGTGACAATAACAGCATCAAAACCTCCATCGTAGCCTCCAGTTGAGAGCAACAACAACAACAAAAACTCCTCCACCGTGGCCCCCAGCAGGAGGCCATGGTGGTAACAACAACAACAACACCTCCACTGTGGCCCGCAACAAGCGTAATAACAACATCGACAACACTTCCACTGTGGCCCTCAGCTGGTTAACAATAGCAACAACACATTCACTGTGGCCCCCAGCTGGGTGCCAACAACAACAACAGCACCTTCATTGGCCCCAGATGGGTGACAAAAACAACAACACCTTCACTGTGGCCCTGGGTGACAACAACAACAACAGCAACAACACCTTCACTGTGGCCCCCAGCTGGGTGACAAAACAACAACACCTTCACTGTGGCCCCCAGCTGGGTGACAATAACAACAACAGCAACAACACCTTCACTGTCCCCAGCTGGGTGCCAACAACAACAACAGCACCTTCACTGTGCCCCAGCTGGGTGACAAAAACAACACCTTCATTGTAGCCTCAGCTGGGACAACAACAACAACAGCAGCACTTTTCACTGTGGCCCCAGCTGGGTGACAAAAACAACAACACCTTCACTGTGGCCCTCAGCTGGGTGACAATAACAACAACAGCAACAACACCTTCACTGTGGCCCCAGCTGGGCCAACAACAACAACAGCACCTTCATTGTGACCCAGCTGGGTGACACAACAACAGCACCTTCACTGTGACCCCAAGCTGGGTGACAACAACAACAACAACAACACCTTCACTGCACCCCCAGCTGGGTGACAACAACAACAACAACACCTTCACTGTGGCCCTCAGCTGGGACAACAACAACAACAACACCTTCATTGTGGCCCCCAGCTGGGTGAACAACAAAAACAACATTCATTGTACCCCCAGCTGGGTGACAATAACAACAACAGCAACAACACCTTCACTGTGCCCCAGCTGGGTGACACACAACAACAACACCTTCACCATGCCCCCAGCTGGGTGACAACAACAACAACAAACACCTTCACTGTGACCCCCAGCTGGGTGACAACAACAACAACAACACTCATTGTGACCCCCAGCTGGGTGACACAACAACAACACCTTCACTGTGACCCCAAGCTGGGTGACAACAACAACAACAACACCTTCACTGTGACCCCAGCTGGGTGACAAACAACACCTTCACTGTGGCCCTCAGCTGGGTGACACAACAACAACAGCAACAACATCTTCACTGTGACCCCCAGCTGGGTGACAACAACAACAACAACACCTTCAGACCCCCAGCTGGGTGACACACAACAGCACCTTCACTGTGACCAAGCTGGGTGACAACACAACAACAACAACACCTTCACTGTGACCCCAGCTATGACAAAACAACAACACCTTCACTGTGACCCCCAGCTGGGTGACAATAACAACAACAGCAACAACACCTTCACTGTGGCCCCAGCTGGGTGACAACAACAACAACAACACCTTCACTGTGACCCTCAGCTGGGTGAAACAACAACAACAACAACACCTTCACTGTGACCCCAAGCTGGGTGACAACAACAACAACAGCACCTTCACTGTGACCCCAGCTGGGTGACAAAACAACAACACCTTCACTGTGACCCCAAGCTGGGTGACAATAACAACAACAGCAACAACACCTTCACTGTGACCCCCAGCTGGTGCCAACAACAACAACAACACCTTCATTGGACCCCAGCTGGGACACAACAACAACACCTTCATCTGACCCCAAGCTGGGTGCCAACAACAACAACACTATTGTGACCCCAGCTGGGTGACAACAACAACAGCACCTTTCACTGTGACCCCAAGCTGGGTGACAACAACAACAACAACACCTTCACTGTGACCCCAAGCTGGGTGACAACAACAACAACACCTTCACTGTGACCCCAGCTGGGTGACAACAACAACAACACATTCATCACTGTTGCTCTAAGGTGGGTGCAACAACAATAATAACGACAACATCGTAGGCACACACACACACACACACACTCTAACACACACACACACACACACCCCAGCACAACACACACACACTCTAACACACACACACACACACACACACACACACACACACACACACACACACACACACACACACACACACACAACCACACACACACACACACACAAAACAGTCATTATCCTGTGAGCTGCACAACCTATAACCAAACCTCCTGGGAACAAGAACCAACAAACATTTCCTTAGACCATTCTAGAGTTCCGAAGGTCGACAAATGACAGCTGACTTATCATCCGCCAACCTCTGTGATAATGGAAGTCTCTGGCGGCCCATCAGAAAGGGTCTGACGTGGACCACACCAGTACCACACACTAGGGGGCCATATCAGCATCACACCAGTACCACACACTAGGGGCCATACCAGGTTCATACCAGGACCACACCAGTACCACACACTAGGGCTTGCCAAGATCACATCAGGTTCACACCAGTACTACACGCTAGAAGGCCATACCACGATCACACCAGGACCACACCAGTACCACACACTAGGTCCATGCCAGTACCACACACTAGGCGGCCATATCAGACCACACCAGTACCACACACTAGGACCATACCAGTACCACAACAAAGGACCATACCAGTACCACACACTAGGGGGCCATACCAGGATCATACCAGGACCACACCAGTACCACACACTAGGGGGCCATACCAGGATCATACCAGGACCACACCAGGATCACATCAACACCAAGACCACATCAGGACAACATTGCGTCTACACCTGAACCACACCAGGACTACACTAAGACTACACCAGAATCACACCAGGACCACACCAGGACTAACACCAGGACCACAACCAGATCCACACCAGAACCACACCAGGATTACACTTGGACCACAACAGGACCACACCAGACTTACATCATGACTACATCAGGACCACACACTACTACTGCTACTTTACTGTCACTCGGAATCGAGTGTGACGATCATCCAGCTATGATACAATGATATGAGTTATTAGGGATGTCACCTAGATTGGTGAGTTCTGAGGTGACTAAAGAGACCGATACGGGACCGGCAGAGCCGTTCATATGAGTGGCACATGTGGAGGGCTACATCGAGTGCGAGAGGGGAGGCGGCAGCGTCTTTCCGGCGTTGGCGCTTGTCTGCCTCGGTTTTCAGTCGGGTTAACTCGAAAGTATTGAGGTGCGGTGCTCCTCCAAGTGGAATAATCGACTCCCAGGTGAGAGGGTCGATTTGGCACTTTTTGAGGTTTATCTTAACACTATCCTTATGCCTTTTCAGTTGCCCGCTGGCGTTACGTTTACTATTCGTTAGGTGCCTGTAAAATGGCTGCTTTGGCAGTCTACTGTCGTCTATGAGGGTAACATGGCCAGTCCAGCGTAGTTGTTCACGGATAATGGTAGCCTCGATGCTCCTATAGTTGGTGTCATCAAGAATACTGGCATTTATTCTCTTGTCTTCCCAGCGAACACCGAGGATGGAACGTACACTACGTTGGTGAAAGTTTTCAAGTGCCTTGAAGTGCCTCCTGTATGTGACCCATGTCTCACCACACCAGGACCACATCAGGACCTCACTAGAACCCCACAAGACCACACACCAAGACCATCTAAAACCTAACCTAACCTACCCTACCGAAACCTAACCTAACTCCCTAGATAGCGTTAGGGTGTTTAATCATCAGATGAGATAAGCTAAAGGTGGGGGGGAGTAAATCTTCAGTTGATCTTTATTTTATCATACTAACTTGACCTTCAACAAGCTAGTCCAAATAATTTGTAGGTCATGTCCGTAAATATACAATGATTTCATGTCTAGGTATTGCTTGGAGGCTGTTTATATGATGGTGGCCGTGGAAGCAAGTGTGTATGACTGTGTGGGTCTGTAATGTGTATTACTGTGGTGGTCTGTAGTGTGTATGACTGGGTAGGTTTGTAATGTGTATGACTGTGTGGGTCTGTAATGTGTATTACTGTGGTGGTCTGTAGTGTGTATGACTGTGTAGATCTGTAGTGTGTATGACTGTGTGGGTCTGTAGTGTGTATTACTGTGGTGGTCTGTAGTGTGTATGACTGTGTAGATCTGTAGTGTGTATGACTGTGTGGGTCTGTAGTGTGTATGACTGTGTAGATCTGTAGTGTGTATGACTGTGTGGGTCTGTAATGTGTATTACTGTGGTGGTCTGTAGTGTGTATGACTGGGTAGGTTTGTAATGTGTATATGACTGTGTAGATCTGTAGTGTGTGTATGACTGTCGTGAGTCTGTGTGTGTATGACTTTGTGTGTGGGTTTGTAGTGTGCACACATGACTGTGTGGGTGTCTGTAGTGTGTGTGTATGACTGTGTGGGTCTGTAATGTGTATGACTGTGTGGAGTCTGTAGTATGTATGACTGTGTGGGTCTGTAAATGGCTGCATGACTGTGTGGGTCTGTAGTGTGTGTATGACTGTGTGGGTCTGTAGTGTGTATGACTGTGTGGGTCTGTAGTGTGTATGACTGTGTGGGTCTGTAATGTGTATGACTGTGTTGGTTTGTAGTGTGTATGACTGTGTGGGTTTGTAGTGTGTATGACTGTGTGGGTTTGTAGTGTGTATGACTGTGTGGGTCTGTAGTGTGTATGACTGGGTAGATCTGTAGTGTGTATGACTGTGTGGGTCTGTAATGTGTATGACTGTGTGGGTCTGTAATGTGCATGACTGTGTGGGTCTGTAGTGTGTATGACTGTGTGGGTCTGTAGTGTGTATGACTGTGTGGGTTTTGTAGTGTGCATATTTGTGTGGGTCTGTAGTGTGTAATAGCTGTGTGGAGTCTGTAATGTGTATGACTGGCATGTGGGGTTTGTAGTGTGCATGACTGTGTGGGTCTGTAGTGTGTATGACTGTATGGGTCTGTAGTATGTATGACTGTGTGGGTCTGTAATGTGCATGACTGTGTGGGTCTGTAGTGTGTATGACTGTGTGGGTCTGTAATGTGTATGACTGTGTGGGTCTGTAATGTGTATGACTGTGTGGGTCTGTAGTGTGCATGACTGTGTGGGTCTGTAATGTGTATGACTGTGTGGGTCTGTAATGTGTATGAGTTGGTAGGTCTGTACTCTGTATGATTGGGTAGGTCTGTAGTGTTATGTGTATGACTTTTTGTAGTGTAGACACAGTAAAAAAATATCTTTAATTTTGTGTTAGACAAAATAACAATGGACGAAGGATTTTGACAACCCTGACGAGACAATAGAAGTCGTAGTGTTCATTTTGAAATTCATCGGACCATCAGTCAAGATACTTTTTGAGTGTGTACACGTAAGGGCCTGAAGCGGGTATTGTGTGCAGGTGTTGACAGCTGTGAGTCATGACGTTAAAGTTCAGCCATATTGCCAGTGTTAAATGTCTCATCTCCCATTAAAGAGATTTAATGCATTATAGGGGGATTTATTAATACTCTAATGACTGAAAACAAATGAAAAATGGCAAGACTTTTGGTTTTAACTGGAACACTAAACAGCTCCGCCCTCCTCACTTACCTGCCATTTAAACGCCCCTAAGAAGGTACACGCCCACGCCCCATTATTACTGCCGACTCATTCATTGATAGAAACAGGATCGATATGTATAAGAAGATGAAAGAAGAATTTTCCACGATCACCGCCATACCACCATCACCACCACCACAGCACCACTACAGTACCACCATAACCACGACAACACCACTACCACCACAGCACCGCCACAGAATGACTACCACCACAATTCCACCACAACTATACCACAATCACCACAGCACTATCACACAAAACACCAAGGTAAAGGTATGTGTCATTCATGTCTGAAGCAACTCAGTCGAAACATTGTTGAAATATCGTTCGCAAACAATGACCCCTGAACCTCTTGAAAGGCAAGCAGGGGGAGGGGGGTAATTTCACACCCAGTTCTCTCCTCATCCACCCACTCACCTACTCTCCCCCTCACCCACCCACTGACCCATCCCCCTCCCTCTCCCCTTCCCACTCCCCCTCCCCAATTACCCTTTCCCCCTCTCCCCCAGGTGAAAAAGTTGTCTGGAAGTATTGGATCAAGGTGGCACAAAAGGTGGCCACCAAATTTCAAGGCGATCGACTTCGAAGCGAATGAATGACATAAGACTAAGGTAACTGCAAAATAAATAAAATTGGAATTAAACTAAAGACTATATATCTCCCTACCTGGTATATCTCTCAAAGAGTGGCACTTAATTAATCTACAACAACAACTACTATTATTATTACTAATACTCCTACCATTACTATTACTATTAATACTACTACTAATATTACTAATGATGATAGTAATATTTGTTGTTGTCATTTTATGTCAGTAAACTCCTCAGCTGCCAGGGTCTTTAAATGCCGTTCACTAAATCACCGACAATAAAAATCTAACCTAACCATCATGTTGGTCAGCACAGTCACTGTCCATAATTATCTGCGGCAGAAATAACACCTTAGACCTGTGCGACTCGTAAAGGTATTTGATTTTCTCTCTAATTAGTGCGAAAATATATGTAAGAATGATGTCGTCGAAACTGTATTGAGTCTTTGTCGTAAGAAGATAAGTTTCCTTTGTTACCATGCAAGGGAAGAAAATGTTGTAGAGTTCTTTAAACCTCGTTCGTTACAGGATTAATCCGTTCCAGGCCCCCAAATACAACCGCTTAACACTGAAAAAATTCTGTGGAAAATGTAAAAAATACGGTACTTTATCTTACCTTAGTGTTATTCAGCATGCAGGTACTCCTAAACACTGGCACATCACTGGGAGTCTTGGCTTTAAGGTCCTCAAACAATTGTTTAGCTTTCTCACAAATTATAGCTTCACTAATGTTACCACCTGCCATTTCTTTCTCCTTTATCCACACTAAGAGTAAATTTTCCATCTCTTCAATCACATTACACTTTGCTTTGCTAAGTCTAAAGATTTCCTTAGCCACTTGCACAGTTTTTAACTCCTCTTTATTCTTCAAAATCGTACATATAGTCGATTTAGTCATCCCATACATCACTAAGTTTCACAATGCTTCTTCCATTCTCACGTTTCTTTATAATTTCTTTCTTAGTTTCAAGGGTTATTAGCTTTCTCACTCGCTTTGGACGACTCATTGTTACAATTGTATACTTGTATAACAAAATAGTTATACAAATAACGCGAATTTCCACATTAAAAGACGAAATTTCAACAATAACACTGGTGCACAATAGACAAAGATGGCGCCTGTTGTGGGTCGCGGTACAACAATATTCATGAGCCAGGTGAAGTAGTCCCGTATTCATCCAACCAAGCGTCTGTATGGCCGTCTAGGTTTGGACTTTCTGCTTCCTCTGTTCAACCCTCATGATTTGCATAGTAACGGAATCCATAAACATCATTGGACCTAAACTTATTATATTTCAGTAATTAATGACAATATAATCACCAAACACAAACCCACTGACACTATTTCCCATACTACCAAGACTGGGATGATGAATTTTAATAGGACATACAGTACATTATTTTAGACATATTTACCTCATATATAGGAATATATATCACCGATATGTACAATAAGTAATGTGATTATATATTACTTACACTTAGTGTTAGGTAGAATTATGAATTAAACTTACCGAAAGAAAAAGTTGACGTGCGCTTGTTTTAATTAATAAATCAAGGTACTTGGTACTTTTGTCTGAGGGTTGGTGACCACAGCCCATCACACTAAACGTTTTCCCCTATACTTCACCAAACGGAAAAAAAGGAAATATTGGGTAAGCTTGTGAATTTAGTACACAATATCGCATCTTATTAAGCTGCAGATTTATAAAAAATAAACCAAAATCATTCCTATAATTGTTGACAAATTATGTACACTCGCACCAAAAAGTATCTGTACAGGGTGAGATCGACGAGTTCCGAAACGATACGTATACACTGTGATATGTCGGGAAGGCTGACAATCAGGGCTGTCAACATACGGCTGGAACAACTCGCCTTTCCCAATACCTATCGTCACTGGTCTCAAATTGTTCACACTACAGTATACACCGATACTTTTTGTTGCGAGTGTACAGTACAAGGGACGATATATTGGACAGAGAAACAGACAGATAGACGGACCACCCGACACAGTTTACACTTTACAGGGATGCCTCAACACCATCACTCACCCTGTTCGGTGTATTCGGGGCTGTTTACGTCAGCAACACACACACACACACACACAAACTTGCTCTCAGAGGCCTTGAAGCTGTCGACGACCACACACACATGAAACATACGTCACAAAAGACACACACACACACACACACACTTTTATCTACCCTTCTCCAGATTCGTTGCCCTAACCCAAATCATAACACAAGTTCATCATAATTATAGTACAGCACCTTAACTATACTTTCACTAATACTTGACGTTATAGGTTCACTTTTGGAGGAGGACGTCGCTTACATCAAGGTCCTTCTCCTCCTCTGTTAACACATCTGCCACATCATTAACTTGTTCTTATTTATCATCAACGAGAACACTGGTTGACTGTCCGCTGCTGCTCACATTCTACAGATGTTTATTCAATTTCTTGAGTGCGAAGTCTCAGGTCTTAGTATTCAAAAACTTAGCCACCTCGTACTCAAGCTGTTAGGAACATGGTACTCAATGGGTTAAACACCTCGTACTCAAGATGTTAGGCAACTTGTACTCAAGTGGTTAGACACCTCGTACTCTGGGGGTAAGACATTGTACTCAAGGGGTAAGATAACTCGTACTCAAGGAGTTAAACATACTTGATTATATTATTACTATTATCATAATTATCCTTAACAACGCTGTCACACTCCCCAACAGACAGTGCTGCCCTCTTCCTCGTCACCTATACCTCGACATTTACCGAAACGTTCACGTACAGGTCAACACGTTTTTACTTCACTTTTAGGACAACCTTAGCGAGAAAACACCTCCAGATAGACTACCAGGGTGTGTGTGTGTGTGTGTGTGTGTGTGTGTGTCCTGTTACTGTTTCCCTAAGACTTGATAGAGGAAAAACCTTCACGTTAACTTCCTCTCATCTGTCCCGGAAGTAGCGTCTCCGTGCAAAAATTTCCCCATCGTCATTATGACTTTTCACTTTAGTTACCGATACTATAAAGTGTGGCAGTTAGTGTCCTTTTGTTCTCTCTTATCTCCTGTTCCGGGAAAGAGACCGGGGAAAAAGAAACAATTGACGTACGGACTCAGAAAAACCCGGAGATAATATACCTGGGGCGGGGGAGGGGACTGAGGAATATCCGGGTAGAAAAAGGTTAAAGGGTTAGATGGTGGTTATTGTATGTCGTTGTAAGGTCATCCATGCTTAATAGGTTCTCCCAATGTTAACCTTTGACCTTGCTCTCTGACTAATACTTCAGGATATTTGTTTAATATTTACTCGGGTGATCTTTTGATGTATATTTATTTATTTTTATTTCGTGATCATTTAATTGTTATCTGTGTCTTGGTAAGTTAGGGTGTTGTTTTGAACTGGTTGTAAGATATTAGATTTATTTTGTGTCTGTAATTATGGTTCTGAGTTTATTTAAGACGTGGATATATATGCGTTTGTCTCTCTCTCTCTCTCTCTGGTTTTGTTTTATCATACGAACCATTTGTCCATTTCTCCCTCTGTCTGTCTCTCCTTTTTTATATCTCTAACTTCCCTTCCTCTATCTCTTTATCACACTGACCCTCTCTATCTCTCTCTAGGACGACACACCAACAGGCACAGGATATAAATGAGACAACTGGCTTGTAACTTGAGGCTGCTTCCTGGAGTTCCCCAAGGAGGTATGTTGACTATGTTTGTTGATTCGTGGTGATTGTGTGTTTGTTTGTTGATCAGTGGTGATTGTGTGATTGTATTTATATTTGCTTGAATGTGTGTGTGTATGTGTGTGTGTGTGTGTGTGTGTGTGTGTCGTAGCGCCCTTGAGGTGAGACAAGCTAGCTAATGATGAGGCCAAGATAACAGACCTGTCATCACCAAGTTAAAGCCTGTCTCTGTGTGTGTGAGAGAGAGAGAGATGTTGGGTGCTTGTTTGACCGTGTTTCTCTCTCTGTCTCTCTGTCTCTCTCTCTCTCTCTCTCTCTCTCTCTCTCTCTCTCTCTCTCTCTCTCTCTCTCTCTCTTTCTCTCTCTCTCTCTTTTTCTGTCTCTCTCTCTGTCTCTCTCTCTCTCTCTGTCTCTCTCTCTCTCTCTGTCTCTCTCCCCCTCTCTTTCTGGTTAGCTATTTATCTACTGCTTCCTTTTTTTTATTCTCTTTCCCCTTTTCTGTTTTTGTTTCTCTCTTATTCACATACCCACGTACGCCAATTCATCACACATTCTCTTCCTCGCCCATTCAGCGCCCAGCCTCCGTGCCCGGCCAGTTCACACTCGTTCAATGGGTGTTTTTCTTCCTCCTGCGTGAGATTGCCAGTAACACGGCTCCAAGCCCTCGCTGTCATACGATACAGTTTACCTTAAAGCATCTAAATTGGTTCCCATTAAGGCTATGCTATACGTGGGGGGGGAGGGAGGGAAATGGCGTCTGAATTTAACTGAGATTCGGTTGGTATGCGTTGTCTGTTTTTTTCCCCAATTACCAGGAAATAGAATAAATGTTTATCGTTCGTGTTATAAGAATCTGGATACGGATTTTCAAAGATTCAAAGGTGTTTTTTTTTTCCTGTCTTCTGTTTATTGAGGAAAAGAGAGTGCATTCTTTGTTCAAACACGAATCCATTTTGGCCATTAGATATACTTCACTTAGGTTAAATGAGGCAGTTTGTTGAGTCTTTCACAACATGTCCACCCAAGAGAGGGGAAAAACACAGTCATAAATCCTTGATAATTAGATGTCTTGATTCACAGAAGGGCCGATCGTGAAGCTGCATCAGTGGTCGTCACACACACACACACACACCCCAAGTCATCGATCATGGATCTATTCACGTATACACAAAGTGCGGCCATCTATGCGCGGACAGGGACTCATTTTTGGGGCGTTGTGCGCAATATTTATGGGGTGGTCACAATGCAGTGGGTTATTTATGCTCTTCTTCAACACCCTAGCCATCCATCTTGCTCGTTATTAAGTCGTCACAGTACCTTGAGGTGTGCCTTGTGCATCTCCGTGATGGTGAATGACTGCATCTTGCTGGCTGCTGGACGTGTTAAGGTCGGACCACCGGGCGTCTTGATGTCTGTCCCGTTTTGTCTCTCATTCTCCTTCTTTTTTCGTATATCTCTGATTATTAGTCTTGTTTGTGCATCTGTATCACACACACTAAAGAATACTAAATAACACCAGTAGACTGAACCGGGAGGAATAACAAGAACGAACAGTACGATAAGAAGAACAAAAATCTATTCCTAATTAGTTTCATAAATTTCTTGATAAATCAGTTTTTACCTAATCTGAGCCTTAAGTCAGGTCTTGGCCTTGAGGATGTTAATGTTTACAGACAAACTGGACAGACGTTCACACACAAGAGGAGATAACATCATAACAAGTCACCGAATACTGGTCCTTACTCATCAGTGCCACATCACAAGTATAAAATGCCAGTGTGAACAAGACGAGTTATCGGATATTATCAAGGACACCTGTTATCAATAAAATTGTTTCATGTTACCTAATTAATGATATAATAAGCCAGAAGGTGGTAAATAAAACTCTGTAATTATGCCGTAGTTAATAATATAACGTTAAATAGTTTGCTTTAAATTTTCACCATAATGTTTGTATGCTGAGTGTTCCGGTATGGGCATAGCAACAGCAGAAGGTCACAGCAACAGTAGGAAACAGAATCTACAGTAGATAGATAAGAGTAATACTGTCAACAGGAGCAATAAACGGCAAGAATAGCAAATGTTGCAGTATCTAACAGAACAACAAATACCTTTTACTGTCTTAGCAAAGCAGAGTCAAAGAAAGAAAGTGCCAGAGAGTGCCAGACAACAAGACAGTTCCAGAGTCCAGACAGAGCAAGACGGTGCCACAAAGAACAAGACGGAGCCGCTCAGAATAAGACGGAGCCGCTCAGAATATGACGGAGCCGCTCAGAATAAGACGGAGCCCGGTTATGAGACAGAGCCAGATAGAGCCAGACGAAGACAAGTAACTCCATAGGCCTATAGAACCAGATAGAGCCAGCCAGGGCGCAGACAAGTAACTCCGTAGGCCCTGCTAGAACCAGACCAAGAAACACATTCAGTAGTAACACAAAGACACTCCAGAGCCAGGTAAGAGCCAAGATCCAAGACAAGCAAGAATGAGCAGTCACAAAATGGGAGACAAAAACCAGATAGAACCAGATAGAGCCAGACGAGGATATACAGAGTATAAAAGAGGTAGACAAAGCCAGGCAGAGCCAGATGAAGACAATTATTATTATAAAAAGACACACAGAGCCATTCAGAGGTAAACAAAGACACACGGAGCCAGCCAGAGCTAGACAAATAAACATAGAACCGTGTAGAGCCAGACAGAGCCGCTGGGCACGGGACACGAGAGCCGGTGAAAAGTTGGCAGCAAAAATGATCGTAACTTATGCTGATTTTTGGGCATATTAATCCGATATTTGAGCATGAACGAGTTTTCAAATTTTGAACATTGTAATTATGTGATTCAGTGAACAGGAGGATGAAAGGCGGAGTAAAATAACACAAGAAAAACAGTTCATAAAGGCATAGCAGCCAACGGTACTGGAAATTATTTCAGTCTTCCTCTTGGGATTATATATATATATATATATATATATATATATATATATATATATATATATATATATATATATATATATATATATATATATATATATATATTATAATTTATTCATTTTTTTATTTATTTTTTTTTAGATCCACAGTGGTAACGTGGAGAAGATACATATTGTGCGTATGTGTGTGTTGTGTCATTTAAAGGCAGGCTGGTTAGAGGATCCTGGACGATAAACAATGTAATAAAAATAAGAGACAAAGTTGTTTGAGTCGGGGAAAACCTAACGGGAAGGCTCACCGGGAAGAAGCTTCGATTGCCTGAGATTAAACTGTGTCTCAATGGACAAATAGCTCATTGTTAACACTATTGGCCCTCTTAGGGATGAGCTGTGTACCGTCAGACGTTCTGGACAGCAATTAGTAGGAGTTAAATCTTACAAACTTTACCCTGGACTGTCAGTTGAGGGGGTAAGTGACCATGTAAAGAGAGAGAGGAGCCAGGTGACTTGTAAGAGAGTGGGGGCCATGTGACCAGAGTAAGAGAGAGGGAGGGCGATGTGACCAGTTAAGAGAGAGAGAGGAGGAGGGAGAGCCGTGTGACTTGGTAAGAAGAGAGAGGGGGCAATGTGGCCGGTGAGAGAGAGAGAGAGAGAGAAGGGCAGAGAGAGATTAGGTAAGAGAGAGAGAGAGGGAGGGAGGCCGTGTGACTAGGTAAGAGAGGGCGTGTGACCCGGTGAGAGAGAGAGAGAGAGAGAGAGAGAGGAGGGGAGGAGGTGTGACCAGGTAAGAGAGAGGAGGAGGTACCGTGTGACCAGGTTCAGAAGCCACTCGGCCAATCATTATCCGTCACTTACTCGTCCTTAGCACCCTGAAGAATCACTAATCACGGTAGGTAGATGTATCGTTCCCTTCTTTATGGACAAACTCTTCCCTTTTGCATGTAATATAACCAATCTCTCTCTTCCATGATATAGTTTCATTCTCTTTATTATATTTTGATCCTTCATTTTCTTTTTCTAATATAGCCCTTTCCTATAGATCAATATATCCCATCCCTCTATTATATAATATAGTTCACACCCCTATTGCACGGTATAAGCCTCCCCCTTTTTATATACTATAGCCTCTTCCGCTCTGTATAAAATAGTCCCCTCTCTCTATATAACATGGCCACTCCCACTCTATATAACACAGACCATGTAATAAATATCTACTCCCTCCCTCCCTCCCTTCCATCTACTCCCTCCCTCGGTCCTCCTGCCATCCTACCTCCCTCCCTCCCTTCCATCTACTCCCTCCCTCGGTCCTCCTGCCATCCTCCCTCCCTCCCTCCCTCACCATAGCGGCGGGTAGAGCTCCACGCTTCTCAATTTATAGGTCACACCTCTCTAAAAAAAAGAAAAAAAAAGAATTGGGGATCTTCCATTACGACAACTGTGATTTTTATGACCGGAGGCAAATGGATTTTTCCCTTCTGAGTAATGGTGAGTGTTATTGATGTGTGTGTGTGAGTGTGTGTGTGTGTGTGTGTGTGTGTGTGTGTGTGTGTGTGTGTGTGAGTGTGTGTGTGAGGTGTGTGTGTGTGTGTATGTGTGTGTGTGTGTGTGTGAGTGTGTGTGTGTGTGTGTGTGTGTGTGTGTGTGTGTGTGTGTGCAGCCACACACAGGGTGGTGAAATGCGTCTAGTGTGGCAGCATTATGTTAGTGTTAAGTTGAAAGCACTACTTGCTCGATTTCGCTTTCAGCTGCCGCCGCTGGCTAGCCCTCTAATGTCGAACAGGGAAGCAACTTGCATAAGCCTTCCCCTGCCAGTACACAGCCTCCTCACCATCAAGACTCCTGTGCCTCCTCATGGCAACACACGGTAACTGGGTGCCTCGTGGGCCAAGGCAAGATCAGCAGGGGATCTTGGAGTAGCAGTGGGCCCCAGAGGGACAACGCATAGGCTCACTGGCATGTGGACACGTCCTGGCGCCTACCAACCACCGCCCTGCTGCCTTGCGGATTAACCTTGGCAGGTATAAGGCTACGGGAGTAAATCCCGAACGAAAAATCTGCAGGGCATCCCCGCATCAGGTAGACATGCTTACAGACCTCCAACAAGACCCCTACGGCGGTGTAGGCAGAAGAGGTGACCACCATGGAAACAAAAACGACTACACAGGCGGACGAAGGGTAAGCCTGCTGCGGAAAGAAACGTTATTTATGGAGTTAGCTTTGCCATCATTGGTGTTGGCAAGAATACTGGCATTTGTTCTCACATATTGCCTCACACTGCTGTACTCACACAGTTGTGAGTAAGTTACCCTCTGTGTACAGAACTAAACAAAGTACGTATTTGAAATACTCTGTAACATTCAATGCCATAATATCCTGACTTCTGGGAACTGTTATACACACCTTTTGTGACAACTACTCCGTAATCTTTTTGCACTACCACCCATAGGATGAGTATGGGGTGCACAATAAACTAGCCGCTGTAAGTGGCAAAATAAATTAAATTAATCCCTCTTGAGGTTTCCCACAAGCCCTCTACACGCCCTCCACCACACGCATGTCCTTTCACGCGCCCTCCACCAAACTCCCGGCCTGCCACACGCCCTCCACCACACGCCCTCCACCACACCTGACGTCTCACGCTCGGCTCCACGTAAAATGTAAATGAAGGTCTGGTAATTAAGGTGTTGGCAGAGGCCTATACCTGGTGCAGTCGCTGGCCAGGTGGTTAATGATCAAAGGGTTACGCCGCTAATTCCACTTCCGGTCGACGAGGAGTTGAGGAGAGAAGGTGTGAAGCAGGTAGAAGGAAAGGGGAGGGGGGAGGAGAGGTGAGGTGGAAATGGATGAGGTAGGTAGTGAGGGAGGGGGATAGGTAAGGTGGAAAGGGGTGGGGAAGATAGAGAGGAGGAGAAGAGAAGGAGCGAAGCAGGGAAGGAAGGAAATGTGAGGTGAAAAAGGGTGAGGTGTACGTAGAAGGGGGAGAAGCGTTGAGATGGAAAGGGGTTACGTAAGTAGAGAGAACGGAAGAGAAATGAGATGAAAAAAGGAATTATTTAAGAATAGGAGAGATGGATGGTGACAGGGAAGGAAAGTATAGAGATAAAGGAGAAGAGCGAGATAAGGGGAAGAAAAGAGGGGGAGGTGTGGGATAAAGGAAGTAGGAGATGAGAAAAGGGGGAGAAGGAAACATAAGATAAAGGAGAGATGGGAAGAGAAGAGGGAGAGAAGGAAAGGAAATGAATTAGCAAGAAAGAAGCGGAGTAGAAAGGGAAAAAATGTAAAACGAACGTAGAGATAGAGTAACACAATGGAAAGGGAGGGGAGCCATAACATACCTGGGAACAAGTGCAGGGAGAGAGAGAGAGAGAGAGAGAGAGAGAGAGAGAGAGAGAGAGAGAGAGAGAGACGCTCATTACTCGCCAGGATGTTTACCTCCTCCTGTACTAACAACATTAACCATTAAAAGCAACTAGTAGTTTCACATCCAGTCCATATCCACAAAATATTCCCTTCATCTACGTTATCTAAACCAACCATTTATTGCTCAAAGCACAGAGAACTCTTTAGCTTCGGGGGATTAAAATAGTCGTATTTTGTAGGCTCTATGTGTACTGTGCTAATACCCTGCAGGAGATATTCCCCGGTACTCTATCATGTAGTGAGCTGTGGTTCCTGGTGGTGGGTGGAGGTAGTACAGCATCAAGGCGCTTTGGGTCTATTTCGTGTTTACTCCTGAGTCAGAATTTTACAGTTGAATAAAAGTAAATGATGGTATGATAACCTAACATCAAATAATTTATCAAAGCATCATTCTCCTGTCTGAGGGTTGGTCACCATGGCCCTCCTTCACTCTCAACGATATCACGGCTGTGTTCATCTACTATAACAATGTTATGGTATGGTAGGTGAACACAGCTCTGATTTAACCATGGCTAAATTACCTTACCGTCGGAGCGACTTTGTTTTGCTTTCATTACAAAATAATTTCTAAGTATTAAAAAAATAAAAATAAACAAATAAGGTCCTTAGTAGAATTCTTACTATTTTTATACACATGAGTATATTTACCTATACTTGTTGAACCTTGTACATAGATGTATAATAATCAATGAATTAGGTTACTAACATGCTGTAGTTCTGTCCCTCCACAGTAAGTCACGGTGGGAGAGTTAGGTTTATTTATGGTACTGTACAGCACTTGCTTCTTCACGGCTTTCATGGTTAAATGATAAACATATTTTACTACTTCTAAGTTCAGATTGTTATGACTAGAACGTGTGTGTGTGTGTGTGTGTGTGTGTGTGTGTGTGTGTGTGTGTGTGTGTGTGTGTGTGTGTGTGTGTGTGTGTGTGTGTGTGTGTGTGTGTGTGTGTGTGTGTGTGTGTGTGTGTGTGTGCGCGTGCGTGTGTGTGTATGTGTGTGTGTTTTATATGTCTATGTATGTTGATATAAGTGTATACATAAGATGAGGCACACGTCCTATATGCTCATGGTCATATATGCCTGTATATAATTAATACGAAATAATCATGAATAATTAAGTTTTAAAGGTCTGATCAATAACACCAAAAAAGCTTAAAAATAAAAATCCAATCTATTGATCTTGACTCTAAAGTTGTGTTTTTCTACCAATAAGTGAACAAATATAAGACGTGATCTGCTGTACACAGTCAGGTATTATTGCCATTAAAATATACTAATCTTCCCAGGTCATGACACGAGTTCCGTGACTTTCTTGGAGGTAATAATCATTTTTTTCTCTCATTTACTGTGATTTTCTCTCCTTTTTTGCGGGGGTGGGGGGGAGGGGATCGTCTGTTTTTTTAATGTAAATGAATAAGTATCGTGATAAGTCTGAAGTCATCATATGATCGTTGTCATCATCATCATCATCATCATCATCAACCTCATCATAATTCATCGTCATCACCATCAATAAAGTTTTTTTTTCTATAGCTCAGTGGCCGTAAAGAACAACCACAAGGAAGATCTATAAGAACACACACACACACACACACACACACACACACACACACACACACACACAGTACCGTTGTTATCACTTGATGAATGTGTTCCTGCCCTCACCAAGGTAAATAAGACTGTAGTTCACAAATGATTACATAAATAAATTACATTATAAGCTTAAAACCCATTCGCTTAAGATAATGACAATACCGTTACTTGATAATGAATTCATTGTTTTTGTTCATATAGAGTGAGTTCTGAGTCAGACATCTTGGTAAGTGTTAGACTGGGCACCGGGAGAGCATACTTAACGTTGACATTATTAAATTTATTTAACTTATAATAATTTCAATATCATGTTATACCGTTTATCACCCATATAGATAAATGTTGCATAGGTCTACTGTAACAAAATTTACTTTTAGTGTAGAAATCTAACAAATCATAAGACGAGGTCCCATTACAACACCGTCAAATCTTAGATGTTTCTTGGTTTATGCCACACCTAAGTCTCAAGATTTTATTATTCATTTACGGATAGTACCAACAATAACACTGGCAGGAGTTGACCTTTAGAGAGACCAGTGTTTGTATCCGTTCACGTTGTTCCTGTCTAGACCAGTTCTTACTTATGGTTTGTGTGTGCAGTTACTGTATTAATGAACACATTGGGAGCCTTTAAGTATGCAGTGTGTGTGTGTGTGTCTGTGGTGAATGTTGGCTCTCTCTCTCTCTCTCTCTCTCTCTCTCTCTCTCTCTCTCTCTCTCTCTCTCTCCACATATAAAAAGATGTAGTTTACTAAAATCACAAACATATTTCTTTTCTTATTCCAGGTTACTCCATAAATGCTAAATATGACCACCGCATCAGAGGCTTCTGAGAAAAATTAAGGCTCATTGTATCGAGGGGAAAGTTTTAAATTGGATAAAATCTGACTCACCGATAGAACGCAGAGGGTCAGCGTAGATGGTGTTAAATCTGAGTGGGGCCGTGTAACCAGTGGGGTTCCCCAGGGGTCAGTACTAGGCCCACTCTTGTTCATAATCTACATAAACGATCTAGATACTGGGATCAGCAGTGACATAAGCAAGTTTGCGGATGACACCAAAATAGGGCGGCAAATAAATTCAGGGCAGGATGCAAATGCATTACAGGAGGATCTAAATAAACTGCAGGGGTGGTCTGAAAAATGGCAAATGAAATTCAACACCAGCAAGTGCAGCGTACTTAATATTGGAAGAACAAATACTTATAATGTATACAGCCTAAACAACATCAACCTAGAAAGTCGACTTGTAAAGAGACCTAGGGGTACTGTAAGCCCGGACCTACGGCCTAGAAAACAGTGCGTTAATGTTCGAAATAAGGCAAACAGAGTATTGGGTTTTATATCTAGAAGTGTAAGTAACAAGAGTGCAGAGGTCTTATTGCAACTATATCTTGCGCTAGTCAGGCCGCACCTCGATTATGCGGTTCAGTTCTGGTGCCCCTATTATAGAATGGATATAAATTCACTAGAGTCGGTGCAGCGAAGAATGACAAAAATGATTCCGGGACTTAGAAACCTTCCATATCAGGATAGGTTAAAGAAACTTAACTTGCATTCCCTAGAAAGACGAAGAGTGCGGGGAGATATGATAGAAGTATTTAAGTGGGTGAAAGGAATCAATAAAGGGGATATAGATAAAGTTCTTATAATATCCGAGCAGGATAGGACTCGGAGCAACGGATTCAAGTTGGATAAGTTTAGGTTTAGGAGGGAGATAGGAAGAAACTGGTTCACAAATAGGGTGGTGGACGAGTGGAATAAGCTTAGCAACTTTGTAGTAAGTGCGGGAACTCTGGAAAGTTTCAAAAGGAGACTGGATAGATTCATGGATGATAGAGAGTGGTAGTAACTCGCGACAAGAGCTGCCATGCACAGGCCAACCGGCCTATTGCAGACTCCTTATTTTCTTATGTTCCTCCAGCCATCACTCCTAAACTTACTCCCTACATTCTCCGCTCCCTTCCACACACTCTCCCACCCTCCCTACCTCATCCCTCCATTCCTCCCCTCCCCCTCCTACGGTTCATCCATCCCTCACTCCCTTCCATCCACCGGCCCCCCCCCCCCTCACTCTCTCAAACACACTGAGTCGTAAAAAACAAACACCAACAAATACGAAATAAAACATAAGAAAACACCACCATCTCTCTCGACACCCATAATTAATCTCTACCATAATAATAACTGACGCTTCAGATAATCATAGGGAGATACGCCTTTTCCCCTTCAACCTGTGTGTGACACTCCCGGCCTACAAGACACACCTTGAGTTGCATCCTAAACTTCATGATGTAGAAAATTTATCTTCAGTGTAGAAGAAGACTTTGAAATAATTTCCAGTACCGTTGGCTGCTATGCCTTTATGAACTGTTTTTCTTGTGTTATTTTACTCCGCCTTTCATCCTCCTGTTCACTGAATCACATAATTACAATGTTCAAAATTTGAAAACTCGTTCATGCTCAAATATCGGATTAATAGGCCCAAAAATCAGCATAAGTTACGATCATTTTTGCTGCCAACTTTTCACCGGCTCTCGTGTCCCGTGCCCAGCGGCTCTGTCTGGCTCTACCTGGTTCTATGTTTATTTGTCTAGCTCTGCTTGGCTTAATATGTCTTTGTTTACCTCTGAATGGCTCTGTGTGTCTTTTTCTAGAAATACTTGGCTCCATTTGGCTCTGCATGGCATTGTTAAGCAGTTATAATCTGTATGTCTTTGTCAGGCTCCATCTGGCTGTATCTGATCTTGTTTCTCATTGTTTGAATTCTACCCCCCTCCCCTGTTGCTGCGTGGGGGGCAGCCTAAGGTGTGCTGGCATATGATTTTACAAACCTAACCTAACCTAACGGATTTAGTGGTGGTGGTGAAGTGCAAGATACTGTTTTTAGTCCTTGGTGAGACGAGTCATAGCTGTGTTAGTCAATTCTGTCATTACCACTCTTTATTAACTGACTGACTGACTGACTGAATGATTGACTGGTAGTGTGTAGATTTCAGATTTCCTCCCACGCTGCTCCTCTGTTTAATTTTGTATCAGTTCTCGCTCCTATTTGTTTCCTTTCTAAGATAAAAAAAATAGAATCACCACCACTAATAACACACGACTAAACTCAGCTGCGGCAGTAGGAGGCGGACCTACATGTACGTGCACTTGACCTTTACCTCAAAAACTGCGTCTAACTCTGAGGCGTAATTTACCATGAACGACGACACTCATCAGCTGGCACAGTCCTTGGTCGACACTGTGTAAAGGTCGATGTACCTCCATGTTCTTCTTGATGTTTAGAACATTAGACACTAACCACAGTGACTCCTCTCTTGTACTTGTTACCGCACAGCTCACTCATCTCTCGTGCTGTGTGAGTGCGTATGTCGTGTGTATGTGGGTGTTGTGTATTTGTGTTTACATGTGTGTGTGTGTGTTGTATATTTGTGTATACATGTGTGTGCATACATCAGTATGTGTATAAGAAAGTGTATTTCGTCATTTTGCCTGATAGCTATCTAAGTATATGAACCTTAATTTTCGTCACTGCAGCTTATTGCTTATAATTATATTTAATGTTAACATCGGTGTTGCTATGACGCCTGTTGACTCACACACACACACACACACACCAGTGCCCAAGTCAACCAGCCCACAATCCTTAAATCAGCTACGACCTATTGCAATCACCCCAATACCCAGCCTAATCTGTGAAAGTTTTGTGTTCGACTGGGCTTATGCTGATATTGCAGGAGTCGTAGACCCTCAGCAATTTGGCAATATGAAAACTTGCTCCACCACTCACTGTCTTGTCAGCTTTCTCGATTACATATACCTCCATCTCGAGAAACGAAAAACGTCTGTAGCTGTCGCCTTCATTGATTTCACTAAAGCATTCGACCTAGTCGACCACAATTTAATCATCAACAAAGCTATTGACCTCGGGCTTCGGAAAAGTCTTATACCATGGCTTGCAGACTTCCTCAGTGACCGACGCCAAGCTGTACGCTTCCGAGAGGCTGTCTCCACCCTTCAGTCACTCACCTGTGGCGTCCCCCAAGGCACCAAGATGGGACCACTCTGCTTCCTTATGCTTATCAATGATGCCCTAAGAGAAACCCCTGCTCGCTGGAAATATGTCGACGACTCCACCATTGGGATCAGCGTCAACAAATCTGCTCTCGACTACACCGCCCTTCAGGATTTATTGAACAGTCTTCAAAACCGGGCCACCAACAACCACCGTCACCATCAACGATACTAAGACCATGGTTATGCACATCAACCTCTCCTTCTACATTGTCTCACCCCCTTTCATTACTTTAGGTCCCAACACACTCCAGGTTGTAGATTCTGTATGAATGGACACAAAGTAGTACCTTCAGCTGTATATTATTATATTACTCTATTACTTTTATTAATTATGTATAGTAAAGTATTACAGAACATGTATTAAGGGAAGGTAGGAAGGGGGAGGGGTCGCACTCTTCGTCAAGGATACATTAAAATGTTGTATTAATAATTCAATAAAGGGTGAAATAGGAACCGAGTCTGTGTGGGTAGAAATCGTGGAAGGAAGAGAAAACTAATTATGGGAGTGATTTACAGGCCCCCAAGTCTTGGCAAAGAGTACCCTTCTATGTGGTACTCTGATAAAAAAATTTTGCTCGCCAGATTCATCCAAGTTTCGGTGATTGCTATGACGTCTACATTCTCGGTACATACAGCCGCTCTCAGCAAGTCTATTTTATTTCTAACGCTCCTACTGTTTGTATAGTATACATTTAAACCTATCCTTCCCTGGTCCTGTTTTACCCCTTGTCCTGAGCAACTAATTTTACTTCCCAGGACCTGCTTGTTTTTTGACTCCCACTTTCCCCGACCTCTCTCTACTGGCGAAACCCCCCCTTCGGAGTGACAATTTCACGCTCCAGGGATGCAGACAACGTCTTTACCCCCTCACGAGACAAGTGTACTCCGTCGCGACAGTACAGGTAGTCGTTGCCATAGAATCGTTGCCAGTTATCAATGAATGCCCAACCATTGTTTGCACAATGTTTTTCCAGTCGGCAATTTATAGCAATTGCCCTGGACAGCCATTCACGACCAACCCCTCTTCTAGGCAAGACACCACATACTATCGGGATCCCTCCCCTATCTCTAATCTTCCCCAGCGCCTCCCTATACCTCTTGAAAAGTTCCTCACTCCTAACCTTACCTATGTCGTTTCCTCCCACACTAAGACACACTACTGGATTGGTACCCTCCCCTGACAAAACCCTGTCTAACCTCTCGGCTACATGCCCTATCCCAGCCCCAGGAAAACACACCCTAGTCCTACGTTTCCTATCTCTCGCACAAAAAGCCCTATCTATAAACCTCACCTGGCTGTCACCAACTACCACGACCTTACCTGTGGGCAGGGTTTGTACAACTGCCCTTTCCTCTCCTTGATCCATACCGTCCTGCCTCTTCTCTTCCTCGCCAGCTTCCTGCAGCACCTGGTAAGGGTTACTACACTCCACACCCTGGTCAGCTTTCCTGAGCCTGACCCTAGTCCCCTTGGAGACAACCACTCTCCACGCCTGCTCCTCCTTCGCAAGTGTCCTGCTAGGCAGGACACCTACCTGAAGGAGTTCCGTCCTGAGGGCTTCGTTTTCCCCCTTTAGAGTGTCAACCTCACTCCTCAACTGCCCCAGCTGCCCTAACAGAGTGGCAAGGAGGTCGTCTTTCCCCACACTCCCCTCCTCTTCCCCCACGACACAACGATCCAAAGCGGCCATTTTCCTTGGTCTCTAACGGGAGCACGATCGGGCACGACCTTCTCCAAGCTGGGTCAGAGGTCAACTCAAGCTGGGTCAGAGGCAGTTAAGGTATTGTTTGTATGAAACTTGATTTATATGTATTTTTATGATCTACATGATCGTCTATGGCCAGTCAGACGTTTACATAAAAGATAATACATAAAAGTTTTTTGCTAATCGGCAGTTATCTCTATTTAGTGTAATATATGAGTATTCACACACACAGGTGGCAGGTGCCTCTGACCGTAGGACCCGCTGACGGTGACGCTGACAGTGACGCTGATGGTGACGGTGACGGTGATGGTGACGGTGATAGTGATGGACTGACACTTGAGGGTAAGTACTATCAATGTTCTATTAAATTGTTATATAATTCTTCAGATTTTTTCAACTCCATATCATAAAAAAAAATTCACATCATTATTTAACGGAACTGTTCGCATATATGAATTCTAATGGTGAAATTAGGATCGTTGATTAATTATTTCAGGGTAAAGAGACGAGTAATAATTAACTATAAATCCCGCGTTTACTCAAATATATTCTGAATGTTATCAGTGATGTGCTGTACTGATAGCTCATAATATATTTTAATGACATTATATCGCGTCGTGTTTGTGTTTTATATCACGTAATGTATATTCCAGCCATTAACTCATGCTTTAAGAAATAAATTAATATTATATGGATTTATGATAAAAAAGGAAAAAATTAAATACAGTCAATAATAATTTAAAGTATTGAAGAGTTGATTGACTCGGTACCTGGGAGAAAAATTCCACGACTCCCCTAAATGGCTAACACCCATACACTCATGTTTTATAGCAGCTAAAACAACTATCTGTGCAGGTGGGGGTCGATATATGCTACGAAATTTTACGTGTGACTTGTAATAGCCCTCATATACCAAAATTTATCGTCCATGGCCTCTTATTGTTTCCCACAAAGTATGCACAGATAATTGTTTTAGCTACTGTACATATAAGTCTACTAATGAAAACAAACAGCATATCAAAAACACTTACATGTATCATTAACATCAATTAAAAAATACAAAAAATAATAATGACAAAGAGAAAATTACTTAAATGTTTCTAAATTCAAAAAGTTTTCCGTCTATGAACTTATTGATACCTAATTTACCTGCTCTTAACACTTCTTGATTGCTCCTCCTCACCACGTCACATTACACCCCTCACCTAGTCACTCAGACTAACCTAACCAAAGTTAACCTGACCTAACCCAACCTATTCAAACCCAGTCTAATTTAACTTAAAATAGCCCAACCTAATCTATTCTAACCTAAAATAGCCGAACCAATTCTAGCCTAATCCCCAGGTACACACACACACACACACACACACACACACACACACACACACACGCACACACACGTATACACTCTTTGCTACAGTACTGGCGTTGTAGTTGTTGAAACGAGGTGACATAACAATCAATCTTCTCCGTTTGTTGACGTTTCGAGCTACTAGTGCGGTCGGTGTTACGGCTTGTTTATATTATATTAAAACACACACACACACACACACACACACACACACACACACACACACACACACACACACACACACACACACACACACACACACACACACACACACACACACACACACACACGCACACACACACACACACAATCGTTGTAGCTCCTCTCCTCAGGGGGTGTCGAAGCTTAATCGAACTCATTTGGACCCTCACCTGCACCTGACAGACCAGGTATTAAACCGGTTAAAAGAAAAAAGATAAAAAAGACACTATGGATTAGCTTGTGTCATCCTATGTGTCTGTGGGAGGGAGAGAGGGGTGAGAGGAGGGTGTGAGAGAGGGAAGAAGGGGAGAGAGGTGCGTGTGAGAGAGGGGAGGCTAAGAAGTGAGTGAGTGGAAGGTGTGAGAGTGACGAGTAAAGGCCTAGAGAAGGTGTGTGAGAGGGTGAGAGAAGATGAGAGAGAAAAGGTGAGAGGGAGGCGTGAGAGTGAGAGACGGGAGGCTGAGAAATAATGCGAGAGCTTGAGACATATAATTTGAAGCCGTATGGCAGATTTAAGCTTGGTATGTGGAGCTTTTCTGTAGTTTAACCCCAAAAGCTTAACTATTTAATGGCTTCAACTCTCTCATGACTACTCGCCTCTATAATCAGATTATATTATAGTTAACCCCTTGAAGGCGATGACTTAACCTCTGAGTACAAGTATCGTACTCAAGGGAATAATTAACGCCTTGAGGGCGATGACTTAACCTAACAAGTACAATATCATCGTAATCATGTTTAGCCCTTTTCCGCCTGAATTATTTCCGTCTTAAATTTTTTTTAGATTTTTTTCTTTTTCTCAGTGTTGCAAATAAGCCCTGAATTCATTCAGATTTGAAAAAAAAATCCATATAATATAAAAGTTTTTCAAATGTGACAAAATCGAGACGGCCGTCCTGTTAGACATAATTGCCTTTTAGGTATGTGGTCCTTGGCGGTCTGTGGTCCTTGGTGGTCTGTGGTCCCTGGTGGTCTGTGGTCCCTAGTGGTATGTGGTCCTTGGTGGTCTGTGGTCCCTGGTGGCATGTGGTCCTTGGTGGTCTGTGGTCCTTGGTGGTCTGTGGTCCCTGGTGGTCTGTGGTTCCAAGTGGTCTGTGGTTCCTAGTGGTCTGTGGTCCTTGGTGGTCTGTGGTCCCTTGTGGTCTGTGGTCCTTGGTGGTCTGTGGTCCTTGGTGGTCTGTGGTTCCAGGTGGCCTATGACCCCTGTGATCAATGGGTATGATAGTCTGTGGTCTCAGAGGCCTTTGGCCTTATTAATCTCTGGGTCTTTCGTTCTACAGCCTAATAGACTATGGCCCTAGTGGCTTATCTATGGTCTAGGAGGTGGTCCCTGATCTAAAGTGGTTCCTACAGTCTATAACGAGTGTTGAGGTAAGGGCAGGGAGCAAGTCTCTCTCGCTCTCTCTTGGTCTCTCTCCGTCTTTCTCGGTCTCTCTCGGCCTCTTTCGGTCTCTCTCGGTCTCTCTTGGTCTCTCTCCGTCTGTCTCGGTCTCTCTCGGCCTCTTTTGGTCTCTCTCGGTCTCTCTTGGTCTCTCTCCGTCTTTCTCGGTCTCTCTCGGTCTCTCTCGGTCTCTCTCGGTCTCGCTCGGTCTTTAGTAGCAGCGTCAGGGACCCCTACCAGGCACTAATCACTTCTTAGTTTACAATTTGTATCTGAAGCATTGCAGACACGGTGATGGGGGGGAGAGGGTGGTGGGCGACAGACGGGGGGGGGAGGGGAAGGGTGATGGGGACACATTAAAGGAGTGACAGGTGAAGGGGGAGACCAGCTGGAGAATGATGGAAAGAGATGGGGAGAAGGCTGGTACAGTAGATGAGAGATAGGGAGATGGTAATGGGTTTTGGGGAGATCGAGAAATAGGTAATAGGGTTTGCTTGACGAGAGATGGGGAATTAGTGAGTCTTAGAATAACGAGAGAGATAAACGAAAATAAAATTAATAATGCTAATACCACTTACTATTATACCATTGCCAGCACGGACGATCAGCAATGTCTGACGCTCTTTCTTCACACTCAACAATGAAACGCGTCTATGAAACTGTACGCAAGACGAAAGAGAGGTCGCCAAGGTCCAAGTATTTTTTTTCTTCTTTTTTTAAGCCAATACCAGAAGACGACAGATTTAAACATATTTCTCTGCCTGTCTGTCTGTCTGTCACACATCTTATGACTTGAGGCTCAATTTTGAATCGCCAGACTTGGGTCGCCAGTATTGAGCCGTTAATCTTGAGTCATTAGCCATGAGTCGTCAGTTTTAAGTCGTCAGCCTTGTGTCATCAGTATTGAGTCGTCATTGTTGAGTAGTTGCAAGCTTTGAGTCATACGTGTTAAATCGTCAGTGTTGCATCGTCAGTAGTAAGTCGTCAATATTGAGTCGTCAGTATTAAGTCGTCAGTGTTGAGTCGTCAATGTTGGGTCGTTCGTGTTCAGTCGTCAGTGTTGAGTCGTCAATTAAGTCGTCAGTGTTGAGTCGTCAGTATTAGGTCGTCAGTGTTGGGACGTCAGTATTAAGTCGCCAGTGTTGAGTTGTCAGTATTAAGACAGCAGTGTTGAGTCGTCAGTATTAAGTCGTCAGTGTTGAGTCGTCAGTATTAAGTCGTCAGTGTTGAGTCGTCAGTATTAAGTCGTCAGTGTTGAGTCGTCAGTGTTAAGTCGTCAGTGTTGAATAGTCAGTATTAAGTCGCCAGTGTTGAATATTCAGTATTAAGTGCAGTGTTGAGTCGTCAGTGTTCAGTGTTGAGTCGTCAGTAATTAAGTCGTCAGTGTTGAGTCGTCAGTATTAAGTCGTCAGTGTTGAGTCGTCAGTGTTAAGTCGTCAGTGTTGAATAGTCAGTATTAAGTCGCCAGTGTTGAATATTCAGTATTAAGTGGTCAGTGTTGAGTCGTCAATTAAGTCGTCAGTGTTGAGTCGTCAGTATTAAGTCGTCAGTGTTGAGTCGTCAGTATTAAGTCGTCAGTGTTGAATAGTCAGTATTAGTCGCCAGTGTTGAATATTCAGTATTAAGTGGTCAGTGTTGAGTCGTCAGTGTTGAGTCGTCAGTGTTGAGTCGTCAATTAAGTCGTCAGTGTTGAGCCGTCAGTATTAAATCGCCAGTGTTGAGGCGTCAGTGTTGAGTCGTCAGTGGTGAGTCGTCAATGTTGAATCGTCAATGTTGAGTCGTCAATTAAGTCGTCAATTAAGTCGTCAGTGTTGAGTCGTCAGTGTTGAGTCGTCAATTAAGTCGTCAGTGTTGAGTCGTCAGTATTAAATCGCCAGTGTTGAGGCGCCAGTGTCGAGTCGTCAGTGGTGAGTCGTCAATGTTAAATCGTCAATGTTGAGTCGTCAATTAAGTCGTCAATTAAGTCGTCAGTGTTGAGTTGTCAATGTTGAGTCGTCAGTGTTGAGTCATCAGCATTAGGTCGCCAGTGTTGAGTCGTCAATATTAACTCGCCAGTGTTGAATCGTCAATGTTGAGTCGTTAATGTTCAGTCGTCAATATTAAGTCATCAGTGTTGAGTCGTTAGTGTTGAGTCGTCAATTAAGTCGTCAGTGATGAGTCATCAATGTTGAGTCGTCATTGTTGAGTCGTCAATTAAGTCGACAGTATTGAGTCGTCAGTACTAAGTCGTCAGTGTTGAGTCGTCAGTTGCTTGGTCGTCAGCGTTGAGTCGTAAGCCTTGAATCATAAGCCTTGAGTCATCAGTGTTGAGTCGTCAGCCTTGTGTCCTTGAGTCATCAGTCCCGTGTAGTCAGTTTTGCGACGTCAGACTTTTAACATGATATAACAATTAGAACAAATGGTATAGAGGTATAATATAATTGCAGAGAGAGAGAGAGAGAGAGAGAGAGAGAGAGAGAGATTACACGAAGAGAAAGAGAGAGAGGAAGAATGAGAGCGAAAAATAATGAGAGAACAAGAGAGAAGAGCAAAAGATAGCGAGAGAGATAAGATCCTTTAGCTTTCTGTCTTTGTGATTACTGTCTCAATTATATAACCTATTTATAGCTTCCGTTCTGGATGCCCTTTGAGGCAACCAGCACGTAGAGATGGCAAGCATGTGGCGGTGGTGGCGAGCACGTGGTGGTGGCGAGCACGTGGAGGTGGTGAGCACGGGGTGGGTAGCACTTGGTTATAGTAGTGGTATTATTAGTGATGGTGGTGAGCACGTAATGGTGGTGGTTGTGGTAGTAATGGTGGTGGTAGAAGAAGTAGTAGTGGTGGTGATAAGGGTTGTAGTAATAGTAGTGATGGTAAGCATATGGTGGTAGCGCTAGTGGTGGTGGTAGTAGTAGTGGTGGTGTTATTGGTAATGGTAGTTGTGTTAATAGCAGTAGTGGTGGTAGGTGAGGCAGTAGTAGTTGTTGGTGCGGTAATAGACACGAGGCACCGACTCTATACAGAGATAGCGAAGAAAATAAATTAAGCGAGATAGTAGTGACTAGTAACGATGTTAATAAGCAAATAGACAAACTAAAGCCTAATAAGTCACCTGGTCCCGATGAGATATTTGCCAGAGTATTAAAGGAATGTAAGGAAGAGCTTAGTATGCCCTTAGCAAAGTTGTTTTACATGTCCTTAAAAACAGGTGTAGTACCAGAATCCTGGAGGATAGCGAATGTAATACCGATTTTCAAGAAGGGGGATAGATCACTATCATCTAACTACCGCCCAATCAGTCTAACATCATTTGTAGGCAAATTAATGGAAGAAATCATTTCAAACTCTATTCGAAATCACCTGGAGAAGCACAAGTTGATCAATGATTCCCAACATGGCTTCACAAGCGGGCGTTCATGTCTAACTAATCTATTAATATTGTTTTCGGCTGTCAAGGAATAGTCCGAGAAGACTGGACAACTCCACTGGCTAACCATTACCCCGGAATACGATCCGCAAATCGATTAACATCCAAGTCCCCAATTACTGCTTGGTAGACAGATGCAAATGACGTAAAGAAACTTGCCCATAGTTTCACCCAGTCCAGGATCGAACTCGTGTCCTCTCGCTTGCGAGGCGAGAATGCTGACCATTACACCACAGTGTTGACTTTAAGAGATATTTCAACACACATACACGTCACCACTCCATAAATCTGTACACCATTTGTGCTCAAGTGGTGTATAATTCTGTTGAATTTACCAAAGTTCCGATTATGGAACAGGAAGATAAACTACGATCAGATGCACACACACAAACATAAATCCAAACAAACACAAATTAAGACACTGACACAAACACACATAAACATGATCACGGACAAACTTAAGTTCACAAAGAAGCACAGATACAAACACAAAACAGTTCATAAATGGAAACACACACAAATAAAACCGAATAATATTAATGCACGTAGAAACACACAAATGTACACACACACACACACACACCTATCGTTGTATCCCTCACGACCTTGGAGATAATACTATGCGCTATGTGTAATCCTTGCACAAAGACGAGGCATTCTATTATTATTATTTATAGGCTACATATAATATACAAATGAATATATGTAGGGGTGTATTTATATAAATATCTAACTCAAACAATGGGAATATTGAAATCGTGGGCCTTGGAATTCAGGAGACCTAAAGATACTCTTTTGTTAAGGAATAGTCAGCTTTAACATGGGAAATACGAGAAGGTTGGAGGGAAATAATGGAACTTTAATGGAAAAAAAAAGAAATTTCTGTCAGATTTTTTTCAAACTAGTTGTATTTCACGAGGGTACACAAGTTTTAAATGAATACAAAAAAAACTCGTATTTTATGGAAGGAAAAATATATACACGTTAGATACGAGTTATACACAGGTTAGTATGCAACCAAGATAGTTTTGACTGTGTTAACTCACTGATGACCCGTAAGAAAGAGAGGCTTGCCTAGATATGATTCAGATGTGTGTGTGTGTGTGTGTGTGTGTGTGTGTGTGTGTGTGTGTGTGTAACATTGAGAGAGTTGTAAGTCGTAGGTGGGTGGAATTACTGTACTTGAGCGAACAGGAAACGGGAGGAACTTGAGTGCTTATGGTTAGTAAATTGTAGTTGTTGACCTCTTGAGTACGATGATCTAGTCCTGTGAGAAAGGTCTTAGCCCCTCGAGTATGATAACTTAACTTCTTCAGTACAATAACCTAATTCTTCCTGTACGCTGTGTCTTAAACCTTGAACAATTATAACCATTCCCCTTAAAAACGATGATAATGGATTTAAGGATAACATATTCGTACTCAAGGGGTGATATTAGTTGATCTTTGAGGTTCAGTACAGTATTATTAAACTAAATCAGACATTCATGACTTTCAATTGGGATGGGTCAGGTAAGGTCAGTGGTTAGTTTGGGTTGAGCTGAAATTCAAAGGACACGTACCAGTTATAAGTTCCTTTAATGGTCATGCTAGTAATGAATGATGGCGTAGTAGTCTTATATTGATTTGTTGAAGTTATGAACGTAATTTGGAAGTTGACTCAATATCAGTACATGGTATTGGAAGAATACCAATATAAATTAAATTTGTATGTCTCCACCAGGAAGTTTCTTCTACACAGGGACTGGTTCAAAGTGTTGAAACAAACCCTCAGGAATCATAATATGTGGAAGTTGATTCGTGCAATGTTTTGCCTCTCATTTGTCATTATTATGTTAGTCTGTCTATTACTCCGTCTTTATCCCCGAAAAATTTCATATTATCTTGGTATTGATCAGGACGGCCATACTACACACTTGCTCACCTCAACATATGACAAGGCATGAGATATTGGGGTTATTCCTGCTCTACCTGTTGCTCTTGTTCTCTCATTCTTCTGTGTCCCTCATTTTTTAGCCCTGTAACACCTTTTATGCCCCAAATAACCAGGAGAAAAATGTAACTCGAACAAACTTAAATACCTGAATTGTTACCACTGGACATGATACAGGTTGAAAAATTATGGGCTAATCACTCGTGGTGCAGCCCCTCTCCGCTCATCCGACGGTAACTCCATAATTAAAGACGATGAAGGCCTCCTTCAGCGCTGGGAAGAATACTACCATTCACTGCTAAACTGAAACACCGATGTGGATGTCCTGACTAACCAGCAGGTACCGCTGCATCCAGGCCTGACCAACCCCAGTTATCCTTCATCCCTGGTTGAGGTAGCTACTGCCATCAAACAGATGAAAATAACATAGCCTGATGGAATCCCAGCCGAGGTGTATAAAGCAGGAGGACCTCTGCTTACCAGCTGTCTACAATCTCTCCTGGAGAATATATGGGAAAAGGAGCGAAATCCTCCAAGCTCTTATTGACGCCTCCGTCGTCAGTTATAAGAACAAAGGAGACCGGTCAAATTGTGGCAACTAGATAGGAAGATTATCGCCCGGGTCCTCCTAAACAGACTTCTTCCTGAGGCGGAAAACTTCCTCCCAGAATCTCAATGTGGCTTTAGACCATCAGTGGCACCACTGACATGATCTTTGCTGCCAGCCAGATACAAGAAAAATGCAATGAACAGCATCGTGACCTGTACATACTTTCATCGACCTAACCAAGGCCTTCGACTTGGTCAACAGGAAAGCCCTCTGGTGGTGAACCGGCTGGTTAATTCAAATGTTAACCAGGTTGGTACACATATATTATATTGGAATTTAGTAACGAAACCCAATTGAAGTTTCTTCTTTTATTAAAAAGTATTATTTGTATAATTTCTGGGTGTAGATCAACCGTAAGTTCCACTATTTATGAGTGTGATAAGAAAGGACGGCGTCTATGTAAATAGACGTAAATCAACGTCCGTTCGATGTAAGTTTGGGAGTGAGACTGACTAAGGGCGTCGCATGGAGGGGTCTTACATAATTGCTGCCATATAGTCAAATGGGCTTCTCCCTCTTGGGGAAGCTACCGTTCACGTGATATGTTCATGACATCTCATAGTTAGTGGAAAATTACAGGGGATGAATCTGAATATAAATCAAATGTAAATAACCCATTTATATAATACTTCTGTTGATGAGACAGGGGCCATTACAGTGGACCTTCAGCCGTTTTGGCTGCCCACGAAATTCATCGCCATTGTAAGGCAACTCAACAATGGCATGAACGGCAGTGTCCTGCCTTCTTCCTTCCTCGTGCCAGCGCTATTTTAGCTAGCGGGGTGGACATCGAGTACCGGATGAAGGGTCTTTTCAACATAAGATGACTCCAGGCAAGAACAAATGTGTCGGCTGCTTCCATTATTGAACTTTAGTATTCAGACAACCTCACCCTTGTTGCTCACACTGAACACGACCTACAGGAGATCCTGAACACCTACGCAGATGCATATGCACACTTCGGTCTTGAGGTGAATGTTCGTAAGACTCAGATTCTCTTTCAACCTGCCCCTGGTTCACACACACCTCCACCGGTATCATGGCTCCCACCTGTCCACCACAGCGGACATAGATGAAAAGATTGAGCATCGGAGCAGATGTGCATCTCAAGCCTTTGGCAGACTCCGAAACCGTGTCTTCAGCTGTAGGGAGCTGAAATATCTACAAAGTTGCACGTATATTGAGCATTGGTCCGGCCCACCCTGCTATATGGCAGGGAGATATAGGTTACATACAGGAAGCACCTCAAGGTACTTGAAAACTTTCACCAACGTAGTCTTCGTTCCATCCTCCGTGTTCGCTGGGAAGACAAGAGAACAAATGTCAGTGCTCTTGCTGACACCAACTATAGGAGCATCGAGGCTACCATTATCCACGAACAACTACGCTGGACTGGCCATGTTACCTGCATGGACGACAGTAGACTGCTAAAGCAGCTGCTTTGCACTCACCTAACGATAGTAAACGTAACGCTGGCGGGCAACTGAGAAGGTATAAGGGTAGTATTAAGACAAGCCTGAAAAAGTGGCAAATCGACCCCCCTTCACCTGGTAGTCAATTACTCCACACCGTAATGCTTCGAGGAGCACCGCACAAGAAGGTGTCAATATTTTCGAGTTAGCCCAACTGCAACCGAGGCAGACAAGAGCCAACGCCTGTAAGACGCTGCCACCGCCCCACCCACACTCGATGTAGCCCTCCACATGTGCAACGAATATCAACGAATCTGTCGGTCCCGTATCGGCCTCTTTAGTCACCTCAAAACTCACCAATGAAGGTGACATCCCTAATAACTCATATCTGTATCATAGCTGGATGATCGTCATACTCGATTCTGAGTGACAGCAAAGTAGTAGTAGTAGTAGTAGTAGTAGCAGTAGTAGTAGTTGTAGTAGGGACTAACCAATCCAGAGGAGATTGCAGCCACCGAACATCAAAATTCACTTATGCTCGCGGCAGCCCTCACGGACCACATAATTGCCCAGAACACAACAGGGTAGGTGGATACCAGTGAAGTAAACAAGATTCGTAGGTCAATTACGACAGAACGACAGCACTGCCAAAATGATAAGCTGCAGCAACTGTTGCTGCAGGTACCAGAAAATTTGAAAAAAAAGTAGCTGTAGCACAGGAGGTGGGCGCCTCGAACTGGTTAACTACGTTACCGATAAGGGCAAATGGTTTCAGTCTCAATAAACAAGAATTTACAGATGCCATTGCTCTAAGGTACGGTCGGCCAGTAGAAGGTTTGCCCTCCCAATGCTTGTGTGGCTCTTCCTATGACGTCGATCACTCCATGGTGTGCAAGAAAGGGGACTTCATATGCATGAGGCATGACGAAGTAAGGGACCTCACAGCAAATATGTTGAAGGAAATCTGCCGGGATGTCATGGTAGAACCGACCTTCCTTCCTTTGGCTGGTGAGATATTCCAACATAGGATTTCAAACACATCTAACGAAGCCCATGTTGACGTCAGTGCTCGAGGATTCTGGACGCGGGGACAGGGAGCTTTCTTCGATATCAGGATTTCTTATCCCATGGCCGCACGTCACCGTAACCTAGCTCTCGATGCTGCACACAGGAGGAACGAGAACGACAAGATAAGGGCATATGGGGAGAGAATTCAAAACGTTGATCAAGGCAGCTTCACTCCTCTAGTGTTCACAACCTCTGGTGGGATGGGACCAAGTGCAAGATGTTTCTACGCCAGACTCGTGGAGATCAAGAACAGAAGCAGCAGCCCAGAAGTTATGTTACAGCCTGGATGAGATGTCGACTGTCTTTCTCTCTCCTTCGTTCGGCTTTGCTCTGCCTCAGACAGGCTCTGTCAATATTATTTCATGGGGCTGATCTTGAATGAATTCAACACAGATAGGATAGCTACTTATGTATTAGGATATTTAATATTAAGGTAGTAGTCCTAGTAGTAGTAGTAGCATCACAAGTTCCTCAAAACAAGAGCTTAGTGCCCCGACAACACATTATACAAGTCGTCCGAGTTGTCACCATTACGTGTTTATTGCGGCCTCTCAGTCAACACACAGGGTTGGTCCTGACGCCTGGAAACAAGAGAAGAGTGAATCAGATGGTCAACTGGTAGTAGTAGTATGTGAGGTAATACAGGTGGGGCCCAAAACAGTGCTTGTTTGTGCGTTGAATTCCTTTCATGTTACTTAGACGATTTAGAAGGGTGGTGTTGAATATGTACTGTACTCAGGTAAACATGTACAACGTACTGACAAACGCACATACACAAGTATATGTGTATTATAAACACGAAAATGTATACACACAGAGGTACGTAACACAAATAAGCACGTATACAAGTAAGTAACATGTAAAACAAACAAAAACACATACAGAAAACATACACATATACACTTACACCAAACAACTCAACCAACACACACACACACACACACACACACACACACACACACACACACACACACACACTCACACTTAAAATAATACTACCGACGAATCGTTAAACACTGCACTCACAATATTAAACGTCAGTGGTGTTTTATTAACGGAGCCTGCATAGCTCTCGTTAAACACCGTAAAAAGCACACACGTTTAATCCACTCTCTCACAGTACCGAGATTAATATATATGTTTATTATGTCATCGCCATACGTTCACCTTTATGGCTTTCAATTGTAATTTTGATGCTCTGATGATATTCAGAATGATAGGTGTCATTGGCAGGTAACGTTGATGCCTTTTAATGAGTTGTGTGTCAATTTAATTAATAGGTTTATTTTCACCAGGCAATTCAGTCGTATATAAATGAGTTTTGGGTCGTTGTCAGGGTAATATTTGTTTGTATTTTATTTTAATGGGTAATGTGTCATATACAGGGGATATTTCTTAATGGTTAATGTGTAATTTTTAGAAAATATTTTGTTTAATGTTTAATGTGTTATTATCATATAAATTTCTCGTGTTTTTTTATTGATCAATGTACTGTTTTCTGATTTTTTTTTTACGGGGAATAGCCCACCCGGGCACAAGTCATCGACCCACAACGGGGCCTAAAGGGCGATAAAATAAGAGTAAAAATACATTAAAAATAGAAAATATATTTTTTTATTAATCTACACCCCGAAGATGCCGGAAAACCAGCTTTTTAAAGTGAAACAGATTGTATGATTATGGAAACACAGAAGAAGGCAGAGCATTCCACAATTTAGCTGTGAGAGGAAAGAAAGATGCATTGTAACGGGTTATTCTAGTGTTACCGACATCCACACAGAATCTGTGGGCACTACAGGCAAGAGGAGTGTTACGAGCCCACGGTCTTGCCGGCGGTACACAGGATGCCAAATCCACCGAACGTTGCCCGTTAAAGTAACTCAATATTGTTTTACAGTAAATTTTCTCTGTATTTGATATGTTAAACTCATAGTTAGTTAAACTATAATGTCCAACCAAAATGTCTTCATTTACAAATGACGTAAGTTATATTAAAACAAGTTTATGATATTTTTATAAGCTTTTTTTCTTCTTCAAATAATGTGTTTACTTTACTAGCAATGAATAAGTTAACAAGGAGTTCTCATTAACCTTCACTTGTATAGCCACTGTTTGGTAAAACCACTTAACATTCACACAATAGCGAGTTATGTAAATGTGTGCACTCAACTGTAAACACTCTATCTCTCCTTGTACATTAAGCAGACCTAAGACGTTGTTTACCTTCTACAGCAGTGTTGCTTAAAGGCGCTCTCTTCATAAACACTTTACTGGATTGTTTTGTCAGTCAAGAAAATGATGATGGATGGAAATTGATAGTCAGGTATAGTTTAACAGTCCATTTACACAGCGGACAAGGGAAGCCAATGGGTACAAGGAGCTGGATTTGGCATAGAGAGGTTTCTGTGTGTTAGTATGGTCGATGTTGATGATGGTTTGTGTTTTAGTAGATTCCATTATCCAAAGTGATTTAGCACTATACATCTCCAAAGCCCCAGCCCCTCACCTCACCTTACCTTACCTTACCTTACCTTACCTTACCTTACCTTACCTTTCCCTAGAACCTCACCTCTCCAGCTAAAACTCTTCATCGCCCCCAGAACCCCTCCAATCCATTCCCAATACCCCTTCCTTCTCCAAGAACCTCGCCTTTCTGCTCCAACCCCATCATCTTCTCCCAGAATCCCTCTCCCTCAACCTCAGAACATAAGAACATAAGAACATAAGAATGGAGGAAACTGCAGCGGGCCTATTGGCCCATACTGGGCAGTGGGCAGTCCCGTTTACACATCTCCCCATCACCTCCAACCCCCATCATCTCCCCTCAGAACATCTTCCCATCACCTCCAACCCCCCTCATCTCTCCTCAGAACCCCTCCTATTAACCTCTACCCCCCTCACCTTGCCTCATGAGCCCCCTCCTACAAGATCCCTACTCCCACACCTCATCTCTCCTCAGAACCCCTCCTATTAACCTCTACCCCCCTCACCTTGCCTCATGAGCCCCCTCCTACAAGATCCCTACTCCCACACCTCCAACCCTTCCCCTCAGACGGCACAGTTGACCATCACAAGAACACTACAACACCGCTGATGAGTTAGACCAGTCCAAGTAGTTTTTCCCCCTCAGTCCACGACCACCGTCTCCCACAACAACAAAACTGTGTCCGACGCACACACGGACACACTGTCTTTTTTCTCCTTATGTTACTGTCGTTTTTACCAGCCTTTTCTTTTCAGCTACTGTTTTTTTCATCGTTTTGCTATATTTCTCATCTTTTACCGTCGTTTTCTCTTAGTTTACCATTTCTTACCTTACTTTTCCCTCGATTTCACTATTTGTTTCCCCTCTGCTACTACCCTTTGTCCCTCTTTTACCACTTTTCTCCTTCTATCACCACCTTTTTCCCCTTCCATACCCTTTTACCCATTTATTTCCCCTGCATTTCACCTCTTCTTCCTCGTTCACTACCCTTTTTTCCCCTCCTTCACCACCCCCCCCTCCCCCCTGTTGCCCCTTTATTCCCATTTCCGTCTCTCCCCTTAACTGAGACGCTGATCTCAGGTATCAATCGAAATAGGTGAAAAATCAGATGAAATAAGGTGTTTGGAGGAAATGTCGTTTGTACAGGTAAGAAAATTCCTATACAGGTAGAGAAATACACCTGACATTTATTTCTCTTATACCTTATTGTGGTTAAGGTGTTGGGATAAAAATACCTCTGTTTTATTATATTTTGGGGATTTTTTTGGTATATGTATGTTTACGTGTTTCTCTGTTTAATTTATATATTATTTTTTTGTAATATGTATAACTTAATCTAATGTAATTTATTGATGATAATATATTTGACTATGCTATCTATCAATCTATCTATCTATTAGGCACTCAAATTTTAATACACTATTATATGATATCAGTATAATTATTCAGTTGTATGTACGTTTGTATGTATGTATGTATGTATGTATGTATGTATGTATGTATGTATGTATGTATGTATGCATATTGTTTTGCGGTATTGTGGCTCTCAAAAAACATTAATATGATACTGATAAATATTTACCTGGTTCAGGAAGTAACCAGCCTGAAAAATTAATTAACTTGTACTGTCGACGATACATTAATAGCAGTAGATTGATGCGATGTGTGTGTGTGTGTGTGTGTAGAGGGTTTTTTTATATCACTCATACCTGGTTCATATCCTTTCATCAACAAGTAATGAAAAAATCAGCAGGTGTCAGTTATCGTCAGCCACCGTCAGTCATTGTCAGTCGCCGTCAACCACTACTATAATAAGTTTTCTCGTTGTTTCACTACAGGTAAATGAGCCAGTGACCACCCTGATCATCTCTTTCTTTCTCTCGCCTTTTCTGTCTCCCGATCTCTGTCTGTCTGTCTGTCTGTTTTTCACTTCCATTTTTTTTCTCTCTCTCTCTCTCTCTCTCTCTCCCTTATTACCACCATCACCGCCGGGACGAGATACCCTGTAGATAGATAGATTGATAGATAGATAGATAGATAGATACAGACAGACATACAGACAGAGAGAGAGAGAGAGAGAGAGAGAAAGAGAGAGAGAGAGAGAGAGAGAGATTAGGTTCAAGTGCCACTAACATAAATCACACACTCTCTTGGTCGATACTCAGGGTGGAGCGGCCAATATTAAAAACGAGACAGCTGGTGGGTGATGGTGGGTGATAGTGGGTGATGGTGGATGATAGTGGGTGATGTTACATACATACATACATACAAAGGAATAATTATACTGATATCATATAGCAGTGTATTAAAATTTGAGTGCCTAATAGATAGATAGATTGGTAGATAACATAGTCAAATATATTATCGTCAATAAATTACATTAAACTAAGTTATACATATTACAAAAAAATAATATATAAATTAAACAGAGAAACACGTAAACATACATATACCAAAAAAATCCCCAAAATATAATAAAACAGAGGTATTTTTATCCCAACACCTTAACCACAATAAGGTATAAGATACGTAGATGTCAGGTGTATTTCTCTACCTGTATAGGAATTTTCTTACCTGTACAAACGACATTTCCTCCAAACACCTTATTTCATCTGATTTTTCACCTATTTCGATTGATACCTGAGATCAGCGTCTCAGTTAAGGGGAGAGACAGAAATGGGAATAAAGGGGCAACAGGGGGGAGGAGGGGGGTGGTGAAGGAGGGGAAAAAGGGTAGTGAACGAGGAAGAAGAGGTGAAATGCAGGGGAAATAAATGGGTAAAAGGGTATGGAAGGGGAAAAAGGTGGTGATAGAAGGAGAAAAGTGGTAAAAGAGGGACAAAGGGTAGTAGCAGAGGGGAAACAAATTGTGAAAGAGAGGGAAAAGTAAGGTAAGAAATGGTAAACTAAGAGAAAACGACGGTAAAAGATGAGAAATATAGCAAAACGATGAAAAAAACAGTAGCTGAAAAGAAAAGGCTGGTAAAAACGACAGTAACAGAAGGAGAAAAAAGACAGTGTCCGTGTGTGATGATGGGTAATGGTGGGTAATGGTGGGTGATAGTGGGTGATGGTGGGTGATGGTGGGTGATAGTGGGTGATGGTGGGTGATAGTAGGTGATGGTGGGTGATGATGGGTGATGGTTGGTGATAATGGGTGATAGTGGGTGATGGTGGGTGATAGTGGGTGATGGTGGGTGATAGTGGGTGATGGTGGGTGATAGTAGGTGATGGTGGGTGATGATGGGTGATGGTTGGTGATAATGGGTGATAGTGGGTGATGGTGGGTGATAGTGGGTGATGGTGGGTGATAGGGTGATGGTGGGTGATGATGGGTAATGATAAGTGATGGTGGGTGGTACTGGATGATGGTGGGTAATGATGGGTGATGGCGGGTGGTAATGGATGAATGTGGGTGATGGTGGGTGGTAATGGATGAATGTGGGTGATGGTGGGTGGTAATGGATGAATGTGGGTGATGGTGGGTGGTGATGGTTGGTGATAATGGGTGATAATGGGTAATTGTGGGTGATTATGACGGTGATGTCGGGTGATGACGGTAATGGTGGCGGGTGAAGCGGTTGATTGTGGGTGATGGCGGATGAAGGCGGCGGGTGACGGCAGCGGGTGATGGCGGATGAAGGCGGCGGGTGACGGCAGCGGGTGATGGTGGTGATGGCGCTTAAAATGCAGCTGGCGAGCAAAACATTGTAATTATGAAGCCGTGTGTGCCACCTGCTGTAGGGGGAGTATGTGTGTGTGTGTGTGTGTGTGTGTGTGTGTGTGTGTGTGTGTGTCATAGGGTTGCTGATGAACAGTTGGTTTTTATTTTGTGTTGACAGAGTGATGGTATTGCTCTTGTTTTTCTTTATTTGTCATTCTTTTTTTTCATTTCCCTCCGTCTTTGTCTCTTCTCCTTACGTCTGTCTGTCTATCTGTTTGTCTCTCTCTCTCTCTCTCTCTCTCTCTTTGTCTTTGTCTCTTTTCTTTCAGTCCCCTCCTTCTCTGTTTATATTCATCAATAATACAGCAATAACGAGCAAACATGACCATTGTAGTAGAGTGTTATCCGTGTATCGTCCCCATTATGATGACAACTGGACCACTGTTGTCACTAATTATTATCACCATGATCGCCACTATCATCACCGTCACCACCACCACCACCACTACTACTACTACTACCATCATCATCGTCATCATCATCATCATCATCACTACCTACACCACAGTTTCACCCAAGTCCACTACTACTTACACCACCATACATAATACCATACATTAGCACCATCAACAACCACAACCACAGCCACACCCTTCAACCACCATCCTCGCAATTACAAATTATCACCTTTCCACAAGTATCACCTACCACAATCACGATAACAATCACCAATCACTATCAATAACAAGAACCATCGATCATCATCATCAAACACTCCCTCTTCACCACCATTATCAACTACCCTCCCCCACCACCATCACCAACCACCCCTTGTCCACCACCATCATCACCCATGCCTCACCATAAGAACATAAGAACATAAGAATGGAGGAAACTGCAGCGGGCCTATTGGCCCATACTGGGCAGTCCCGTTTACACCCAACCCCTATTGCTCATATAAGCATCCAACCTATGTTTGAAGCAATTCAGCGTATTCGAGTTAATGATGATATTTGGTAACTTGTTCCATTCATCCAATACGCTGTTTCCAAACCAATATTTACCTATTTCACGCCTAAATCTAAATTTGTCTAATTTAAAACCATTGTTACGAGTTCGCTCCTGGTTGGATAGTTTGAGTACCTTTGTAATGTCCCCTTTGTTTAGCCCTGCCTTCCACTTATACACCTCTATCAGGTCGCCCCTCGCTCTACGTCTCTCGAGGGAGTGCAAATTAAGATGCTTTAACCTGTCTCTATACTCAAGGTTCCTAATGCCCGGGATTAGTCTTGCCATTCTCCTCTGAATTCTTTCCAAGGATTCTATATCCATTCTGCAATACGGTGACCAGAACTGAACTGCCTAACCCAGGTGTGGTCTCACAACAGCAAGATACAGTTTTAGGATGACCTCACTAGTCTTGTAACTAACACTCCTTTGTATGAACCCAAGTACTTTATTAGCCTTGTTACGAGCAAAAACACATTGTTTACTTGGCTTAAGGTTCCTACTTATCATTACTCCTAAATCTCATTCGCAGTCGGATTTCTCTATGGCATCGTTGTTCATCTGGTATCTGGTTTCCCTGTTTACATCTCCTATACTGAGTACTTTACATTTGTCCACATTGAATTTCATCTGCCATTTTTCAGACCATTCGAAAAATTTGTTTAGATCTTCCTGTAGTTTTGCTGAGTCCTCGTCAGATTTAATAACACGTCCTATTTTAGTGTCATCAGCAAATTTGCTTATGTTGCTGTCTATGCCGATATCTATGTCGTTTATGTATATAATAAATAATAATGGTCCAAGTACTGAGCCTTGGGGAACTCCACTTGTGACGTTGCTCCAATGGGACTTAGTGCCGTTAATGCTCACTCCCTGTTTCCTGTCCTGTAACCACGCCCTAATCCATTTAAGGATATTACCTTTGATGCCATGTGCTTCTACCTTTCTAATTAGTCTTTCGTGGGGGACTCTGTCGAAGGCTTTGCTAAAGTCGAGATATACCACATCATAATTGTGCCCCTCGTCCACCGATTCGAAAACTGATGAAAAGAATGTTAATAGATTAGTTAGACATGAACGTCCGCTTGTGAAGCCATGCTGGGAATCATTGATCAATCCGTGCTTCTCCAGGTGATTTCGAATAGAGTTTGAAATGATTGCTTCCAGTAATTTGCCTACTATTGATGTTAGACTGATTGGGAGGTAGTTAGAGGATAGTGATCTATCCCCCTTCTTGAAAATCGGTATTACATTCGCTATCCTCCAGGATTCTGGTACTACACCTGTTTTTAAGGACATGTTAAACAACTTTGCTAAGGGCATACTAAGCTCTTCCTTACATTCCTTTAATACTCTGGCAAATATCTCATCGGGACCAGGTGACTTATTAGGCTTTAGTTTGTCTATTTGCTTACTAACATCGTTACTAGTCACTACTGTCTCGCTTAATTTGTTTTCTTCACTATCTCTGAATAGAGTCGGTGCCCGGGTATCATGTTTAAATTTTCGGTGGTGAAAACTGTTGAAAAATATTTATTCAAATTATTGCTCATTTCTCTGTCGTTATCAGTGAGCTCGCCGGTATCTGACCGTATTGGTCCAATCTTTTCTCGTGTTTTAGTTTGATACATTTGGTAGAATCCTTTGGGGTTTGTCTTCGCCTCCCTTGCTATACTTACCTCATTATTCCTCTTGGCTTTCCTTATCTCGGTTTTAACCCTACTCGCCAATACCCTATAATAATCCCGGAGGTAAATTTCGCCACGATTTATCCTTCTACCTATCCTTCCTTTGGCCAATGATGTTCTTTAAATAATTATTTATCCACTTAGGGTCATTGTTGTCTGATCTGAGTTTTTTGTATTGTATGTTCTGCCTTTGTGCAGAACTCGGCAATCTCAGATCTCGTTATCAGGTCGGTGTCATCTGTCAGGTTCACGGCCAAGCGCAACACCCCCTCTCTCAGCTGCCTCTTTAAACTGTCAAAGTTTGCCCTTCTGAAATCTGGTACTTCAGTGGAATTTTCCTTACGTCTGCCCTGAAAATCTAACTGGAATCTAATTTCTTTGTGATCTCTGTTTGCAAGTTCGTTCTCTACCTCGACATTGCTAATGAGGTTTTCTCTGTTGACAGAACTAAATCGAGTATATTATTACCCCGGGTGGGTTCGGTTATATGTTGACTTAGAAAACAGTCCTGGATCGTCTCAAGAAAATCCTCTGATTCTGAGTTACCCGTAAGGTCAGTCCAATCTATTTGGCCAAGGTTAAAGTCGCCTACTATACAGACTTTGTTGTGTATGGAAGCCCTGCACATTTCATCCCAGATAAGTCGCTCATTAACTCTATCAAGATTGGGAGGTCTATATATTACTCCTGTGATTAATTTTTCCCTACCGTCGATTAATTCTATCCAAATTGTTTCTGTATTCCGCTCAGTTTATATTTCCTTATTTATTTCACACTTCAGATTATCCCTAACATAGATTGCTACTCCGCCTCCTTTCCTGATCTGCCTATCGGTATGGAACAGTTTGTAACCCGCAATTTGGTATTCGACCGGTAACTCACGTGAGTCGAGGTTGATCCATGTTTCAGTGAATGCTATTATATCGATTTTTTCGGTACATACCAAGGCCCTAATATCATCCATTTTGTTTCTCATACCTCTACTGTTCGCGTAGTATACATTTAAGTTAGTCGTGTTCTGAGTCCTCCCCTTACCGCGTTTAGTTTTAAACTCCCTGTCTAATTTAGTTTTGTCATCATTCCTTTCACTATTTCCCTGTAATCTTTCACTTTGTTTACCCGCTCCCACTGCATTCTCCTCCACCCCCGTGCTCATATGTTCTCCTAGCAGTTTAAAGACTTCGATATCTTTTGAACTGTCATCATCAACCACCCCTCCCCCACCACCATCATCAACCACCCCTTCTCTACCACCATCATCAATCACCCCTCCTCCGCCATCATCATCATCAACCACCCCTCCCCCACCACCATCATCAACCACCCCTTCTCTACCACCATCATCAACTTACCCCTTCCCCACCATCATCATCAATCACCTCTCCCCACCACCAACGTCGACCACCACTCTTCAATCACCATCATCACCACCCCTTTCCCACCACTCATCATCAACCAACACCTCCCCACACCAACCATCATCAACCACCCCTCCCCATCACCATCGTCAACCACCCCTCCTTCACCACCATCATCAATCACCTCTCCCCCACCACCATCATCAACCACCCCTTCTCTACCACCATCATCAACTTACCCCTTCCCCACCATCATCAACCACTACCCAGGAGACACACCAACCATGTACCCAACCCACTCCAACATACATCTTAGGGTAGCGTATGCAAATCAGTTCTTAATTACAAACTTTCAAGACGACGCATCAGATTTACACATCTTTCGAGACTCTGGCCTTATCATACTTAATAATGGCTATGATAATGATGACGATGATAATGATGACGATGATAATGATAGCAGGTGTCCCAGGTGGTCTTTGCCAGGTGTGGGATGTTATACACTGAGGTCATTATGGAAGATGGAAGCAGGGAGAGTGATGAAGGTGACAGGAAGAGAGTGAGAGTGTGAGAGTGTGTATAGATAAGTGGAACTACACGGACCAACTTCTTAAATAAGTCTTCACGTTGGAGATTTTAAACCAGTGCTAAATATTCGCGAATTACTTGAATATGCAAATTAAGGATAAAATACTTAAATGATAAAAATCGTCTTTAAGATAATATATAATGGATGGTTTTTGGAATATGATATATTGTTGTTGTTGTTGTTGTTGTTTGCGTATGATGGGTTGGTGTTTGAGTATGATGGATTTTTATTATTATGATGGACTGGGTTTCAGATCACGTACAAAACAATGAACTGGCTCTCAGATTACGAAAACAATAGATCAGTCTTACGCTGAAATAGCAAATAAGTAATTCAAATGAAAACAAGAACGAGAAACAACGACAAATATCCCCAGATCACGTACGTATATGAACATTAGTCGTCAAACACGTACGCACAGATTTAATAATCAGCCCAGGTACTGTACCACCCTCTGTACAGGTATGTAAGGCAGTGAGGCTCTACGCTGGTGTGTACTAGACATGGGCGACCGGATAATACCTGTTCCTCTTTTCACTTACACTATGTATAATATTATTCAAATTATAATCGTACCGTGATTATGAATAAACTCAGGGACACGTCTGGACAATCTCAGGGCTCCACTTTACTACGGAAAGGTGTGTTAGTCAGGTGTTAAGATCTGCTTAGTGTTGATTAAAGGGAAGGTGTTATTTTTTTAGGGGGGGGTTGGGCAGGGTAGTGGGGTAGACACGACCTAGGTACTGTATATGAATAATTTCGGGGGGAGGAGTATATCATTTCTTTCTTTTGTTTTTCTTTTTTTCTTGTATTAATTTCTTTCTCTTTTTTGTTTCGTATTTTTTGTCCTTTCTTGTTTTGTTTACTTCTGTTATTTTTTCTTTGGTTATTTCATAGTTTTCCTTTTCGTGTTTCTTGTTATTCCAGTGTTCTATACTCTTGCGTTTTTTTGTTAATTCCCTTTTTGTCATATTATTCTTACTCACTGTCCTCTTACTCACTGTTGTTAATAGTTAACCTAACCGAACCTAACTTAACTTAACCTAACCTAACCTAAGCTAATCTTCCTTAGCTTAACTTAACCCAACCCAACCTTACTAAATAGTTTCTTTCACTACTAGCACTTGCACGTATCCAAATATAAATTCCATTGCATAATCCAAAGACATTTTTCGCACACAAACATATACACATTTACGTCTACATTACAAGTTAAGATTATAAAATACTTAAATAGATTAGAATATCGTGTATTATTTGTATCATATAGGCAGTGTGATAAATATTCATGCTTTCTTATATATCAACTATATTAACTTAGTAAAATATTCCAGAGAGAAAAATTGCTGTACTTGTCATCCCTTAGGTAAAAATAGTAGACTGAATTTTTTTTTTTTTTTTGGTCTGTACGAAGAGTATGAACATATTTTCATTAGTAATATGTAGCTTTGTATTATTATTATTATTATTATTATTATTATTATTATTATTATTATTATTATTATTATTATTATTATTATTATTATTATTATTATTATTATTATTTATTTCAAGAAAGTAAAAGTTTATCTTAACGAATCTTTTTTTTTCCTTTCTTTGTTTTTAATCTACCTTTCTGGTTTATTTTAGTGAAAGCCGTTTTCCTCTGCGATTTACTGTTTTTAAGGTACATACGAATTTGGGGGGAATGTATTCTTTTGCCTTTTTCAATACAAGGAAATCAGAGCTCATCCCCTTGTATCCCCTTACACTAACTTTTTTTATCTGGACTGAGAGGTGAAAGTTATACTCCTGTACGACTTACAGTTACATGAGGGGAAAAAATCGCGATTTATGATGAAAGAATTATATTTTTAGGTTTTTTTTCATTTTTAAGAAAGAAAAGGTTTATCTATAGTCTACACAATTCTATTTCAGTTGTTTTTACCTTTCAAGAAAAAATTAACTTCTGTGGAATAAATGCTCTTGTAGTGAGAATGTGTACTTAAAAAGGCTTGGATGCCAGTAGTAATCGCTTAACAGCAAAACATCGTAAATATTACAAATCAAATTAATGTGAAATAAAAAGACCTGGAAAGCACAAGCATTTATTCCTCAAACATAGAGTGTCGCTTACATTAACTTAGAGACGTCAGCAGATATGATAAAAGAATAAAATTACTTCATTACATTACAAAAATCACCAACAGTTTGGGGTAGTGAGGATACCGTATATTGTTGTTACAATAATACGCGGGAGATTTTAACAGACATCTAGTGGTGGGCTGCGTCAACAACGAAATTCCCAAAGTGTGATGCGATCTGGCAAAGCTTCCCTACTGGCCACGTATGTATAAACAGCGTACAAGTGTTTGTTAAAAGTGCAGCAGACTACCAGTAAACTGAGAGTCCAGTTATAACCTTAGAAAATGATATTGTAAGAGACAACCAAATGTAAATAAAAACAAAATAATAATAAAAAAGAAATTGAATAATAACTTAAATTTATATAACAAAAATAAAGAATTCTAAAAAACGTAAATCCTAAAAATATTGTAGATTTTTGTGATGAAGGTGGAGAGGCCCGCCCAAAACTGACTATAAATAAACACGACCTGACAGAACTCATCAGATTACTTAAACCAGTGAACTCGTGCGAAACTTACCAGAGGATTTACGGCGTTTAGTGTTGAGCTGCGGCAAGGTACAGTACAGTGATGTAATTATTGTATGTGACTTTCATCCAGGATACAATGAGAGTAGATTGATTAGTTCTGTTATTGATTTTATGTTTTACGTTTTGGTGGAGGCTTTTGTGGTTACCAGAGCCACGGAAACGAAAAGATTAATTTGAGTTTCTGAGGGATGTTATTATTCGTGTGTATTAAATATTTAAGAAAATTTGAATATTAAGACAGGTTGGTGGAAATTGTCCTTTTTTTTTCATTGATGTTCTTATTTCTTGACCATGTATTTTTATTAATTATTTGCTTAATTCTCTTGTAGTGATTTTTGTATACTTTTTTATTGTTTATTTATATAAATGTAAAAAAATTCATTATTTTTTTTACGGGGATTAGCCCACCCATGCACAGGTCACTGACCCACATCGGGGCCTGGGGGGGGGGGCGAAAATGTAATAATAATAATAATAATAATAATAATAATAATAATAATAATAATAATAATAATAATAATAATAATAATAATAATAATAATAATAATAATAATAATAGCAATAATAATAGCAATAATAATAATTCACAGTAAATGAAATTTATAAAAAAACTAAAAACTAAAAATATAATAATAATATTATTATTATTATTGATAATAAAGAACCATAAAGAAATACAAAAATTAAAACAAAAATCAAAAGTGAGAAACAATATATGTATGTTGTGTTGTCAATAGTAAGAGAAACAATTGAGACCCTGCAATTGTGTGTAAATGAGGCAGAAAGTCAGATCAGAAACCTGGGACTTGGTCACAATTTTCGTGATGCCATATGGCAGCAGGGTCTACCATTAGACAACACATTATGCTTCCAATATCTTCCCAGGCGGTAATACCTCCCTGTTTGGTAGCAGCCTACTACATACTACCATCTTATTCATCACTTTTTTTAATATAATTTGATCATTGATAAGAGATAATAGCACCGTATATTCTTGGGATCTGGCCATGTCTAAGGACGGGTGGGCTAAGTGGAATGGACAAAAGGGAGAAGAGTTAAGATGTATAGTGAAGGAAATTTGTTTCTTAAATGGGCCCATAGTCCTATAGGGAATAGGTGTTTTTCCCCATTGCTTCCCATATACTTTGACCGTAACAATGTAGATTTAACTGTTGTTGTTTTTCGTTATCCTGTACAAGGGGACAAATAGCGACCCATTCACAGCTGGGTTGACTGGGGGTGCCCTGGCCGCGATTAAGTGACTCCTAGGACAAGAGACGAACGATGTATCCTCTCGGCCACCAGCAGTAGAATTAGCATATAATAATAGCATCAAACGGTCTTCAGTACCTTTAAATCCGAATCTTTAGTACCTTAAAATCCAGATCCTTAGTACCTTTACAACCAAGAAGTTTAGTACCCTTAAATTCGAATCCTTAGTTCATTTAAATTTGGATTTTTCATGCTCCTACATCCAGAAATTTAGCGCTCTTAAATCCAGTAAATCCCGTAAATCCGGAAGTACATTTTTCTTCCTTCTTAGAGTACGTTCGGTCAGGTAAACATTCCCTACAATACTGCGTCCCGTCAGCTTCATAAAGACGTTCCCTAAGACGTAACCTTCCTCGGTAATGAACACTAACGAGCGGGGCGTGAATGGTTTCGTCAGCCTCGCGCCAACAACACTCGTGTAGCCTAAAGCGTTGGGGAGAGAGAGAGAGAGAGAGAGAAGGGGGGGGGGGTTCTTCATCTCAGCATTACAGTATAGTAGCGTGAGTAAATATGGGTGCACAAATTCTCCCAGCCTCTGTTGATTCACTCGTTGTGTCTACCGTAAGGCTTTCTCGTGTGGTGATATTTTGGTAAGAGGTACTTTATACTTTGCTCTCTTCCTTCGCTTTATGTTCCTCAGCTCTGTGTTCCTCAGTTTTCTCTTCCTCAGTTCTCTCTTCTTTAGCGCCATGCTCCTGAACTCTGTGTTCCTCAGTTCTCTCTTCCTCACCTCTGTGTTCTTCAATTCTTTCTTCCTCAGCTCTGTGTTCCTCAGTTCTATCTTTCTCATTTCTGTGTTCTCAGCTCTATATTTCTCAGCTCTGTGTTCCTCAGTTGTATCTTTCTCAGCTCTGTGTTCCTCAGTTCTATATTTCTCAGCTCTGTGTTCCTCACTCTGTGTTCCTTAGTTCTATATTTCTCAGCTCTGTCTTCCTCAGCTGCAACATCAGTTCACATCTTGTTTAGTTCATCTGACTGTCTGTACCTCAGTAACCACTCGATCGATCTGAGAAGAGTTAGATAATTTGGTTCAGTGGTACATAGTGTATTAGCTGAAAGTAAGACGCGGTTTCTAGTATCTTCTTGCCATTGTATTTTAAATTGTTATTCTTGGATTATTCTTTGTCTTTTCATCTACTTTTACTCCCACTTTATCCTTTCCTCATTATCCACTCTGATTCTTACTTTATCCTTTCACCTCATTTCATATTTTCCTTGTTGTTGCCTTCATCTCTATTCTCTTTCTGTTTTATTCTCTTCTATGTCACCTTCTCTACCTGTTTAATCATCTCTCTCCCTCTTACTTTATCTCCCAACTTAAGATCAATAGGTCGGGTTATTAATTTATTTATATATTTATTTATTTTGCGGGGAATAGCCCACTCGGGCACAGGTCATCGACCCACAACGGGTCCTGGGGGTGAAAAGGTAAGAATATATAAAAAAATTATAGGAGAAAAAGACTGTATTAATCTACACCACAAAGATGCTGGAAAACCAGCTTTTTTGAAGTGATACAGATTGTAAGAGCATGGAAACACAGAAGAAGGCAGAGCATTCCACAGTTTGGTTGTGTGAGGAAAGAAGGATGTACTATAACGGGCTATTCTAGTGTGACCAACATCCACACAGAAACGGTGGGCACCGTGGGCAAGACGTGTGTTACGAGCCCACGGCCTTGCCGGCGGTACACAGGAAGCCAAATCCAACATTGCGGCGAAGAGAAAGGGAAGAGAGATTAAAGACTAAAGGAGGAGAGTTAATAAGACGAAATGCCTTTGATTCCACCCTATCTATCAGTTGGACAGAAGAAGAGCCACCCCAGATAGGAGAGCAGTACTCCAAGTTAGGACGAATGAATCCCTTATAAACTTGAAGCAACTGCTCAGGAGTGTAGTAGCTACGGCATCTGTATAGCATTCCCAGTTTTCGGAGGCAGCTTTAGCTGTGGTGTGGATGTGTGGCTTCCATGACACATTATTGGAACTGGTGAGGCCTAGTTGACTTAGGTTAGGTTAGCTTAGGTTTGTCTCTATCACCTACGGTATCTTGCCTCCATAACTATAAGTGATGCTGACAAGCCGTGACCAACCTTATGAAGAATTAAAACAGTATTTTCGGCCGATTATGCTTTTGTTTTTTCTCCTCGTCCCCCTCTCCTCTTCTTCCCCCTCTACTCCTCTCCCTCTTCTTCTCTTCCTTCTTCTCTCATCGCCTTCCCTTATTTCTCCTTCCTTCTCCCCCATTTCTTTCTCCTGTCCTCCTTTCATCCTAATCCTTTTCCTCTACCCCTTCCTCTCTTCTTCATATTCCTCTTCCTCTCCTCCTCTTCCTTCTTCTCTCCTCTCCTCTTCCTTCTTTCTTTTCCTCCACTTCTCTCTCCTCTCCTCGTCTTCCTCCATCTCTTTTCTCCTCCTCTTCCTTCTCTTCTTTCTCTTCCTTCTCTCCTTTTCAACCCCTTCTTACTCCTCTCTTCTGCTCTTTCTTTTTCTCTCATCTTCCTTCTCTTCTTCTCTCCTCTCTTTCTCTTCCTCCTCTTTTCCTCCTCTCATCTTCTTCCGTCTCTTCTTCTCTCCTCTCCTTTCTTCCTCCTCCTCTCCTCCGTTCCTCCTCCCATCCTCTTCCCCCTCCTTTCCTCCTCTTCCTCCTCCTTCCCTCTTTTCCTTCTCTCATCGTCTTTCTCCTCCTCTTCTCCTCTCATCTTCTTCCTCCTCCTCTCCTCCTTTCCTCCTTTACCATCTATTTTCCTCTTCCTTCTTCTTTCCTTTCCTCTTCCTTCTTCTCTCCTCTCCTCTACCGTCTTCTCTCCTCTCCTGTCCCTCTCCTTTTCTCCTCCTCTTCCATCTCCTCTCCTCTTCTTCCATCTCATTTCCTCTTCCGTTCCTACCCACCCTCGCTTTTTTTCCTCTTCCATCTCCTCTCTTCTCCTTGTCTCCTCTTCTAACTACTCCTCTTCCTCCTCTTCCTCCCCTTCCTCCTCTTCCTCCCCTTCCTCCTCTTCCTCCTCTTCCTCCCCTTCCTCCTCTTCCTCTTCTTCCTCCTCTTCCTCCTCTTCCTCCACTCATCCCCCACACAAGATTTGCATTCTAGGTCGACCACTTTGTCTTAGTGCGCATGACCGAATCAGCCTTGTGCATGTGAAGGACATCAATTCAATACACAACCCACCCATACCTTGCTCTCTCGTGCGTGGGTAGTGTAAGTCGTACCCTTGTATGTAAATTAAAACACATTCTTTTTTACGCATCCTTAGGTTAGGTTAAGTTAGGTTGGGTCGGGTTGGGTTGGGTTAGGCAGATTATGTTAGGTTAGGTAATGTTTGGTTAGGTAAGTCATATCGAGTTAAAATAGTTTGGGTTTAGTTAGCAAGGTTAGGTAAGATTAGGCTTGAGTAGGTTAGGTTAGGGGAGGTTAGGTTAGGTTAGGTTGTGTATTCCTGTTTGTTTTTAATCATCTTATTCATCCTTACGTTACATCTGTATACATTCTTGGCTGTTGTTAATTAACTTTTTACATCAGTGAGGCCGACAGTGTACACAAGCTCTGTTGGCCCTCATTTGCATTCACCCGGTGACGCCTTGACCTTCTTTTGACCTGACCACAAAGTAAATCTCCTTATATATTTTTTCCCTCCCCGAGTAATTCTTCCAGTGTCTGGTTCAGGTGTACAGTGTTTGGAAAAATTATCCTATTGAAACCAGAATATTAACAGACAGATAAACATTGAGTCAGACAGGTAGATATACAGACAGGTAAAGCCATACATATAGTCAGATTGGCAGACAGGTAGACAGATTGATAGTCAGACAGGTAACAAAAAGACAAACAGACAGATATGTAGACACAGACAGAGGCAGATATGTAGAAAACAGACAGACAGACAGCGTCTTGCCTCACAGGTAGCATAATAAAGAATAAACATCCAAATATCTTCCCTTACCTGGCCAGGGGGTTGCCACATCTTGTTTTTGTGTAGCGAATACCATCTAGATGTTGGCTAATGTATGAGAAAACTGCAAGTCATAATATGTTTTTGTAATGGTGAATTTTAATGCTCTAAGGTTTATATAGGTCGCCACACAAAATGGATGGCGACTGTACTAATTTTCATACTACACATCAACACAGATCAGAGATGAAAATAATGAACACATTAATATTTAACTTAAAAGATGAAGAAGCAACATAATCAAATACCTATATCCTTATTAATAAATGAATAAACAAATAAAAAGAAATAAAAGCAAAATTATGAAATTCGAAAAGTATTATTTACAATATTAGAAGCTTTTACAAGACAATAGACGTTGTGCTTTCTCGGGGTGGAGGTGAACAATACGTATTTACATAATGTGGATGTAAATTTACCTAGATAAAGAACAGCTAGCACTCTCCTTGCTGATAATACTACCCCCTCCCGTTAGTGTGGATCTCACATAAACGCCAACTCTGCTCCCAGACACCAAAGTTTTCGAGGCATAAATTCGTTACGCATAATATCACCGTAAATTTGAGCTTAAAGGCGACTAGAATGGGCTAATTAACATCAAACAATGATAATAACAATATTTTAAAAGGAGAGCAAGACAAGGCTTTGGAGGACGCTCGCTACACCCTCAGCAAAAAAAAAAAAACACGAAAAAACAAAAAACACGAGAGTTGGTAAAAGTTTTGAAGCCCCCAAAACAGAGTGTCCCGCGATGGACCGAGGCACTCATTTGTTTCCTGATCTTTCCCTTATAGCTTGGCTCATTTCCCATATACTTCGGTTTTTTTATGGCTGTATTTTTTTAGAAAATGAGAGGAAATATCATAAGGGAAATTCTCAATTAGTATTATCATTTCAAGAGCAAGACTCAGAATTGATTTTGTAAATACGAAGAATGTGTTCCACCGTATCTTAGGCAGGGAAAAATATTTACATTTTGTTTTGTTTTCATCTTTCATCTATCATCTTGGCCAGCGGGAACGGTGGACGAAATAAAGTAAATGGCGCGCTAACGGGCTCCCCGCACATCCTCAACTTTACCCATTACTCTCGTTACCCACCGCGATCTATACTGTAAAACTATATAAACTTTTATGGGCCTATACCATCGTGGTTAGTAGTCTATAAAGGTACACAAACTTTCACTCGACCTCTATTGTACAGTATAAGCGCGCGAAGTTTGTTTCTGGAGTCTATACATCCCACAATGTTTACCTTACAAAACTACGAGTTAGGGACTCGTATTTACATAGGATCAAAGTCTTCATGGGATCTATACTTTTATATGAATTACACACAAAGTTGTACTGTATATACTTTCAAGAGACATATGTATTCGTAAGGATATAGACAGTTTTCGACCTGTGGCTGGAATATATATTTGCTTTCTTGTTTCCGTGATTGTGTTTCGTTCATTTCGTCTCTCTCTCTCTCTCTCTCCTTGTTATTCATTGACTGTTTCTCGTCAAATTTCCTTTCTCATTCGTTCATTCTCGTCTTTCTTCTCTTCCTCTCCTGTTTTCTTTCTTTCATTCCATTCTTCCCTTCATATCCTCTTTCCCCTTCTTATTCTTTTCCTCTTATTATTCTCTTTTTTGTATCTTCCTTTTTCCTCTCCACTCTTTCTTTATTCCGCCTTCTTATTTCCTTACCCCTCACTTCCTCTTTACTCTAATTTAACCCTTTTTTTCTACCTCATATGTTCCTTATCTTATTTAATATTTCCTCTCCCCTTACTCCCCCCTTACCTTTCACTGTCTCTTACTAATTATCTCTTCTTTCCCTTTCACTTCGTTTCCTTCATTTCCTCTTACTCCTACTCCTCATTATCCGTTTTTCTCTCACTTCCTCTTTTCTCCCCCTCCGTTTTCCCTCGTTTCCTTACTCTTAGTGCTTATCTCTCGTTTTCTCCCTTTATCTACTTCTCTATCTTATTCCCCTATTTCCCCTCACATCTTTACTCTTATCTCTTCTTCCCTCTTTCTCTCCAACCTTCCCCTTCTACCATGGTTCGTTATTCGTCCACATTTTTGCCTTTTATGTGGTGTGTTGCTGAGTGATGGGGAGAGGGGAGGGAAACTGGTGTGGTGGGGAGGAAGGATGGGGAGAGGGGGGGGAAAATGGTGCAGTGGGGAGAAGGGATTGGAGATAGGAGAGGAACGGGAAGAAGCCTTGGGGAATTGAGAAGAGAGGAGGATGGGATCAGGGAAGGTGGTGGGGAGGAGAAGATGGGGAATGGGGTGAGGGTAAGTGATGGGGAGGGGAGGTTGGTGAGGGGAAGGAAAGCTGAAGATAGGGTGAGGGTAGGTGATGGGGAGGACAGCTGAAGATAGGGAGTTTGAAGAGGGGAAGCAGCTAAGGATGGGGTAAATGCAGGTGATGGGGAGGACAACTAAAGATGGGGTGAGGGTAGGTGATGGGGAGGACAGCTGAGGATAGGGTGGGGGTAGGTGATGGGAGGACAGCTGAGGATGGGGTGAGGGTAGGTGATGGGGGGGGCAGCTGAGGATGGGGTGAGGTAGGTGATGGGGGCAGCTGAGGATAAGAGTCTCTTCCTAAGGTGAAAATCAGAAACAAAATGTGTTGGTTCTATGAATACAAATGTGAGGCAATCTAGTCTTAGCCAAGTTTAGACGCCAAAACAAACTCCGGGATATCCAACTAGGCATGAATTTATCAATGCTTCCCTGGAGAGCTGGGAGGGAGGGAGGGAGGGAGAAAAGAGAGGGACAGTGGGAGAGGCCGTGAGAGAGAGGGTCAGATGGAGTGAGGCAAGGACAGAGAGAGAGAGAGAGAGGACGAGGTATGTGTGTTATTTACAATCTTCGGGCAGGTCAACACGAGGTGTTTCTCGTGTCGAAATAAAACTTTAAACACGGTTGTCTTTTTCTGACTGGATACACAGTAATACACAAAAAAATTATATATATACTGTACATGTTTTGTTTTGTTTTTATACTGAAATAGACATGACGCAATTATTATACCAGGCTGATTTTTTTATTTGAGAACCTTAAATAATTCCCAAGCACTAAAAACTATATCAGTTAGGAACCTAATATTTTTCAGGATTGTAACCTGATGTTACAGAAAAACGTGACCTGACCCTGAGAGTTATCAGGTATCACGTGACCCGTCAGTGGTGTTTACGGTTTTCACTCAGTCACGCCACGGCGCTCACTGCTGAAGAACGGAGGCTGTGGTGAAGATCTAAATTCTCATTTTCCTTCAAACGTTTCAAGGAAGGACACGCCCCATCATAGGTGCTGTAAAATAAAGACAAATTTTCGATTACAGTAGAATAGAGTTAGAATTAAATGTTTATAATGTTGAATATAATATACTAAGTATAAACCTTAATAGAAGCTAAAACGAGGGATAATATAAATACTGTATAGCTCTACTCTCTCTATGTTTATAACCATAATACAAACGATGTATAGAAAGCACTATTGCTAACCTAAACTAAATTGTAGTTAATATGTATGATAGTAAACGACATCACAAATAATACCGTTTATGAAGTAACTTCTATAAAATTATAACATTAAAATCGAAAAGTGATCCTTATTTGGCAGTTACCTTTTATAGCTTAATGTGACAATTGTATATGTTTAGCGACACACCCACACACATACACACACCTACTACTACTACAATGATATGAATTATTAGTGTTATCACATTCGTTGGTGAACTGAGAGGAGTCGAGAGGAGTCGAGAGGCCGATGCACACACACCGATAAAGGTGAATGTTCCTGAAAGCAAGAGAAGATTCAGTAAGACACATCACCTCTCCTTCACCCCCTAGTGGTGGAAGGGTTGTTTTGATCCACACAAGTCTACAGTGTGTGTGGTTGTGTGAGTGAGAGAGTTGTAAGTTGCGAGTTGTGAGGTGTGTGTGTGTGTGTGTGTGCTGGCATTATATCTGTGTGTAAGTATATGGGGGTTTATAAATGTATCCAGTACATGCGAGGTCTTACTTATGTATGTAGGTAGGGTATGTGTACACACACACACACACACACACAGGAGAAACACAAATATCCCCAGCTGAGGGACCATTTAACATACTCAACCCTCCCCCTCCTCCCTGGCTACTTTCCCTGCAATATCTTCACTAATTGAGTTTGTGCAAATAACCAGGAGGAGAAGAACCCTAGGGGCGCCACCAAGCCTCCTGCAGTACTCGCACACATCCCCGCCCGGAGACCCACCCCACTTACACACACACATACACACACTCGTAAAAATTACAATTTCGCATAATCTCTTCCGGTCCTGTCGGAAAAAGTACTGAGTGCTTGGTGTCGAGTAGGGCAAAAATCTCGGGCGTTGAGGAGTTGCAGATGGGTTTTAGAGGCACTTGGCGGGTTAGCAGGATATTGCCGCCGGAGTTTTGAGTCGTGTACGACCATAGATCTCGGGAGATCTCTGGATCAGGAAGTTATGCATAGCTAGAGACCTTCCCGACGCTGTGGCGAGGGTGGTGAGGGTGGCACAGTGTGGAGGGTGAGAGTGAGGGTAGTGAGGAGGATGGTGGTGACGAGGGTAGTGGTGGTGGTGGTGAGTGTAGTGATGGTGGCGAGGATGGTGGTGGTGAGTGTAGTGTAGTGGTGAGTGTAGTGGTGGTGGTGGTGAGTGTAGTGGTAGTGGTGAGTGTAGTGGTGGTGGTGGTGATGAGTGTAGTGGTGGTGGTGGTGGTGAGTGTAGTGGTGGTGGTGGTGTAGTGTGAGTAGTGTGAGTGTGAGTATGGTGGTGGTGGGTGTGGTGGTGTGGTGGTGGTGGGTGGTGGTGTGAGTATGTGGTGAAGTGTAGTGGTGGTGGTGGTGAGTGTGGTGGGTGTGGTGAGTATGGTGGTGGTGTGTGTGGTGGTGGTGGTGAGGTGTAGTGGTGGTGTGTGGGTAGCAGTGGCTGTGGTGGTTAGTAGTGGTTGTGGTGAGGAATGTGGTGGTGGGTGAGTGAGAGCTGAGACGGAGAGGAGTTTTAGGAGGCTTTGTATAAAATGAAGGGAGGGAGAGAGGAAGATTTGGGAGGAAGCAGGAAGGTATGGAGGGCCGGACACACACACACACACACACACAACAACACACCACCATACATACTACTGCTACTTTGCTGTCACGTGGAATCGAGTATGACGATCATCGAACTTTTTTTTTTTTTTTTTTTTTTATTGGGCGCTCCCCTACATCCTTGTGTAAGGTGAAGCGCAGAAGCGTTTACAGTGCCCAACGGGGAAGCATGCTAAGTTCATGCTTGCCTTAAGTCTCATGTGTTAAGGGCGTAGAAGCTTGAAGAGTCAGTGGTTTATGTCATCAAGTTATAGGAAGCTCCAACAACTTGTCCCTGAATACGAATTCGCAACTTTCGACTTAAAACAGGTACCTACTTTACTGCTAGGTGAACAGGGACTAATGGGGGCTAGGAAGTAAGTCCAAACAACTTCCAGCGGCCCGGGAATCGAACCCGTGACATCTCGCTTGCGAGGCAAGAACGGTACCGCTTCTACCACCGGTCCCCCCAAAATCATCGAACTATGATACAATGATATGAGTTACTATGGATGTCACCTTCACTGGTGAGTTTTGAGGTGACTAAAGAGGCCGATACGGGACCGGTAGAGTTGTTCACAGATGTCGCACATGTGGGGGGCTACATCGAGTGCGGGAGGGGCGGTGGCAGCGTCTTTCTGGCGTTGGCGCTTGTCTGCCTCGGTATGCAGTGGGGCTAACTCAAAAGTATAGACACCTTCTCGTGTGGTGCTCCTCCAAGCGTTATGGTGTGGAGTAATCGTCTCCCAGGTGAGTGGGGTCGATTTGGCACTTTTTTCAGGTTTGTCTTAAGACTATCCTTATACCTTTTCAGTTGCCTGCTAGCGTTATGTTTACTATTCGTTAGGTGACTGTAAAGTAGCTGCTTTGGCAGTCTACTGTCGTCCATGCGGGCAACATGGCCAGTCCAGCGTAGTTGTTCATCCACACACACATACACACAAACACACACACACAAGGTCACAGGTACCATCAACAGACGTGCAGTGACTGAATATGACTCTTTGTTCGTGAAACCTCTTCCGGTGGCGCTGTGGTTGTGCTGTGTTGCTGCGTTGAGGTTTTGGTGCTTTGTTTATACTATGTTGTTGTTATTGTTGTTGTGTTGTTGTTATTGCTGCGTTACTGTTGCGCTGTAATTTTGTTGCACTCTATTGTGTTTTATTGTTGTAGTTGTGTTGCGGTTTTGTTGTGCTGTTCCTGTTGTTCTGCTGTTCTGCTGTAATTCTGGTGTGTTGTTGCTGTTGTACTCACTGTGCTGTATCACTTTCTTGCTGTTTTGATTCTGTTGTGAGATGATTTCTTCTACCTTGCTGTGCTGCTTTTCTTTTGGTGAGTTGCTGTGATTCTGATGTGTTTCTCTTCTGCTGTGATTCTGATGTGTTGCTGTGGTGCCGTGCTTCTGCTGTGCTGTTGCCGTGCTTCTGCTGTGCTGTTGCCGTGCTCTGCTGTGTTTCTGCCATGATTCTGCTGTGCTTCTGCCGTGCTTCTGCTGTGCTGCTGCCGTGCTTCTGCTGTATTGCTGCCATGATTCTGCTGTGCTTCTGCCGTGCTTCTGCTGTGCTGCTGCCGTGCTTCTACTGTGTTTCTGCCGTGCTTCTCCTGTGTTGGTGCTGTGGTACTTCTGCTGTGATGGTTCTGTGGTGTTTCTGCTGTGCTGCTGCCGTGCTTGTGCTGTTTTGCTGTATCATCGTATTAAACCATCGCATGCTGGATATCAAATCAAAATACTGAACAAAAATATTTCCTCGTAAATAGCACTACGGGTGAGAAATACAGGTTAAAGAAACTGTAATCCTCGCACAATGTAACATATACGAGGTGCCCTTAACCTAGATATGATTATATATAACCTATAAGCCTCTAAACCTTAACCCTTGAATTAAATATGATTAAAAATATAAGTTAAAGCAACACAACCTATTCCCTTAACCTACTGTCCTGTAAATATGATTGTAAATTAACCCCATGAACTACTTAACTTGATCCCTTAACCTATATCTGATTAACTATATACAGAGTACGTGACAACCACTTTACCTAGTCGTAAGCGCTCCAGTTAATTTTATTTCCGCGCTACTTTCAACTTTTGTTTTTTTTTTAATTCAGGTTAACTAAAACGTTTATCAACATTATAAATAATTTCATTACTTCTATGTCTTTTTTGTTTCATTAAGGTTTAATTTTGCAAACTTCTTCACCAATTTTGTTATAATTTGTTTAGGTAGTCTGTTATGGTAAACATAATAATGCCCTAAAAATACCTTTTTACGGTAATATATTGGTATAAATCAACACAAAGTTAATTTCAATCCCAATAGTTGTTTTTTCTCTTTCAACACTTTTGTTTTCGTGAATGTTTTGCATCTTAGATTGAAATGTATATGAGTGTTATTGTTGTTAATGAATACATTTAAAAGATGACAAGTTCCACGCCTCATCTTTCCTCATTTAACTAATGTGGAAGGCTACTGAATCCCCACGTCAGTATCTCGTCTCCATCACCGCCACCACTACCAGCTGAGCACAATACATAACACACATATTCTCCCTCGCGTCAAAAAATAACACATATACTGTACATATATATTACATGTTAGTATCCAGCGACGAGGAATGCCACAGAAGCACTCGCCAGCTGTATGCTAATGAGGTATTATGCGTAGATTCATAATGCTTATGTGAATATGTAAATGATATATGAGAACACGAAAAACAGGTTGATGGCTTATGTGTGTGTGTGTGTGTGTGTGTGTGTTCTTTACGACTGTCACCTGCATACAACCTAACATCCACTACCTTACCTTTACACCACCCTTATACCCACCTTCCCCATAACACCTACCACATTATACACTCCCTTACACCTCCCCTACACTACCCTCACTTCTACATTTCCTCACACACCCCTGCACATCCCTTACATCTTCCCTACACCTGTACAATACCTCCCCTTCACCTGTACTACACCTCCCCTACACCTGTACTACATCTCCCCTACACCTGTACTACATCTCCCCTACACCTGTACTACACCTCCCCACACCTGTACTACACCACACTACCCACTCCCCACACCTGTACCACACCCTCCCCACACCTGTACTACACCTTCCCTACACCTGTACTACACCTCCCTTACACCTGTACTACATCTCCCTTACACCTGTACATCTCCCGAGCACCTGCGCTACACCTTCCCGACACCTGTACTACACCTCCCCTACACCTGTAATACGCTTCCCCTACACCTGTACTACACCTCTCCTACACCTGAACTACACTTCCCCTACACCTGTACACCTTCCCTGCGCCTGCAGTACGCCACCTACACCTGTACTATACCTCCCCTACACCTGCGCTACGCCCCCTACACCTGTACATCTCCCCTGCACCTGCAGTACGCCCCCTACACCTGTACTACACCTTCCCTACACCTGCACTACGCCCTCTACACCTGTACATCTCACCTGCAGTACGCCCCCTACACCTGTACTATACCTCCCCTGCACCTGCGCTACGCCCTCTACACCTGTACTTTGCACCTGCATTACGCCCCCTGCACCTGTACTACACATCCCCTACACCTATAACACGCTTCCCCTACACCTGTACTACACACACTAGCGCCCACACAGACAGGAGCCAACCAAGCGTAATGTGGTTGTTGGAGTGAGTGCTAGTGATCACTACTCCATCAAGCCCATTAGCCTCCTCCTCCTCCTCCCGCTAATGACACAACCCGTCACCTCCTCCCGCCTCCCCATTACACGCTTGCCCTACAAGCTTCCCGCCGCTTCTCTTCCCTGACAACCTCTCAAACTCACTTTCATTCACTGGAAATACGAATACTCGTATAATTATATCGTGATGTTCTGGGTCTAACACCTGGGTGTGGGTGTAAAACCTGGGTGTGGGTGTAACACCCGGGTGTGGGTGT